>NW_010229533.1:0-13004 GCF_000690775.1 Eurypyga helias
TTCCACTCTGTGAGTCTGTGAATCTATAAAAAAAGTAAAGCAAAAATTTTTATATAGCATTATATCACTGTGTATTTATTGCATGATTTTTTATAGTTGTTGATGCTGTTATAATGTCAAAGCTAGTTTCTCATAGGCCAGTAGATGCCAAGCCTGTATTTACTTTCCTTCTAATGCTGCCTTCTAATCAAGATGCCAAATCGAGGTTCTCAGGACTAAGTTAAGAAACGAGGCAGAAAGCATTTCAAATTAAATCAATGTGGTAAAAATACAAGCTCTGCAATGAAGGCATTTACCCTAGAGGAGAATCTATATTTGACCCTGTTACCATCCAGCAACTCAGACAGCATTTCAGAAATGAAGGGTCTTTTAATTTCCTAAAATAAAAAACCCTGAGTAATACCCTTATCCAAATGCTGGGGTTTTGTAAATAGAAAAAACAGACATATGCAATACTCTGTTTCTGAAAGAGGCCATCATCTTATTTCTACCACATTTGTAAGGTGGTTGGCACACCATGGCTTTTTGGTGGTTTGAATCTCTCTCCATCCCCAGTAAGTACCCACCCACCACATGCACAGTTTGGCAGACCAGATCTTTGCAAGCACATACAGCTGAAAACAAATATTACTGAAATCGTAAGCACTTCTGTAGAGTAAACAAATGTATGGTGCAACAGACTGCCTAAAGAATTTGCTGGAGAGTCCTTAAAGAAAAGAATCCTCATTTCTTTGTAGAAATCTTTCCTGAATGCAGTCTAGTGTTACCTCTTATTCCAGAGGTATACCTCAACATTCCAGATCTGTGGATAAACAACAAAATACACTTTTGAGAATACAAGGTAATAAATGAGGTATCAGATGACTGCATCTTCTAGCACTGGAGAAGAAAAGAAAAAAAAAAATAGACTTCCTAGACTCAGATCCCCAAGGCAGCACCCACCCCTGACCCCCACACCTTTGGCTACATTACAGAAAGACATATTATGGGACATCCATTACGGGATGGTATTCCACAGCCTCCCGTGCAGTCCTTGTCTCTGGCTAGATACTTCAACCAGCATAAAGACAACCATGTCATGTGCCTTAGGTTTTTTCTCCAGAAGAAAACCAAGCAGGCAGGAAGCCATACTGCTTTTCTACAGATCCTCCAGTGTAGATGCCGGAGCTGCATGCCTGTCTGCAGGCAGACCTGGACAGGTCAGCTCTTAGGAAGCAATGTTGACACAACCTGTAATGACAGAGAATCAAGATCACAAAAGCTATTCAACTTTTTTATTTATTATTAATCAATATTCTTATTCTTCCAATACTGTTACCAACCTTTTTTCCTAGTCAGACACATAACCTTTGGTTTTTATTTTTTGATTCATACAGACCTTATAATTCTTTTTTCTTTCCAGAGAAGACTTCTCAAAGCATCTTTGCTACAGATCTTACACACCAAGCCTGGACATTCAAGGACAGGTTCTCACAATCTTTGGGTCCAGAGCAGCTCATGAGAATTACAGATCATGCAAGTATGAACTGCATAAGTCTTGGCAGAAAACACAGCCGGATTCACTTGCATTTTTTTTTCCATACTCACCAGCAAAGAAAAAAAGACATTTGACTGCAACAGATCTTATGTGTTTGATGTTCTTTCTCACTCTGTCACAGAACTGCTTACACTCCACATGTTTTCTCTGTTCACAGCAATTCACCTCCAAGCAAGGCACAGGAAGACCCAGGAGAACAGTTTACAGAGCAAATGCAAGGTCAGCAACAAAAGCTCTGATCATAAAACAGTGCTTTTAGGGAATAATATTTATCCCATTTGTCTTTGGTTTATTGCCATCATTTAAGCCATTCTGGTTTGTGAGCTGTTCTCCAAAGGAACCATTTTTCTCCACACAGCATTGTGCATTCAGCTTGTGCTGCTCTCATAGCACTGGTGCATTCTCTTTTAGATGTTAAGTGCCATCACCTGTTATTATCAGCAGTTTCAAATAACTCCCCTGTGAAAACTACACTTTTATTATATATAGGCTCTAAATTTATTAGCTTACCATGAATGTCACTAGAAAAGAATGCTTCTAAAATGAGAGGTAAAACAATATAAATGCAAGTAAAACGTCCTAGCTATCACTTAATCTTAGTGATAAAATGTTGATCTAAAATGACAACAAAATTGTTTTTTACTATCTTATCTATAACATCCAAGTTTCATTCTAAGATTCCTCCACTGTTATGGATTTACATAATGGTGCACACAGACATGTAAATCTGTCTCATTTTGAACATCAGAACATGCACGCTTAGCTGCCCAAAATAAGTAATGCCAAAAAGTACACTGCTAATTGTTGGCTTGATTGGATGAACAATAAGCTGATATCATGACACTAGAACCTCAAGCAACAGAGGAGTTTACTCAGAGTCATTTAATTTCCATGTTATAAATAAGAAACAAATATCAGATATGTTACAGAGGATGGGGGTCACTGGGGTTTTTTTTCTTCCCTATATCAGACAACTAAAAAGTCCTATAATTACCACCAAAAAAAAAAAAAGAAAACCACAGAAACCAAAAGCCCTTTCCTTATTTGAATATACTGGTTTTGTGGGGGTTTTTGTAAAAGGCGATGCACAGTAACAAAACTTGCATGGGTTTTGTCCCAGGAATCAGAAGGGATGCAGGATGTTCATCCAAGGATCAGAATCATGAGCATACCCTGGATCCTATCTACTATAACATTCTGTGGTGACACAAACCCAGTCTCATCTTCAAAAATCATTTACACTAAATCCTTACATTCATGTCTCTTTCCATTTATTTTCATAAAAATATGCAAACTACTGTAGAGATAATACATGCAAAGTAGCCATTAGCACAGAATTATTCTGAAAGTACGTGAAAAAGTGAGTATTTGCAGATCAATTACGTATTTAAAACCAATATAATTCATAAATTTTTCACAGGCTTGAAATTCCTTTCACCTATGACAGGTGTGTGATGATCAATAGGCTTTCCTCAGATTTCACATTTTAACCCAATTTAGCTAAAAGATATATAAAACTTCATTTAGTAACTCTGCTTTCAGTTGCCTTCATAACTGATATGTAAGGGTTAGATTTTAAGAGAGCTTTACTTCTACTTCTGACAAAGGCATTCGGCACTTAAACTCCACAGTTTATTTTGAGTGTCTGGTATTTAAAATATCCCCCAAGATAGGGGAGAACTTCTGGAATCTGGCATGTATGACAGCATATTAATAACACTTCAGGTATATTTGTTCCAAACACTATTAAATACCAGACATGTTTCTCTTCTTATGCATACCCAGCACTGACAACACACAGAATGAACGCTGAGCTTCTAAATTTAATACACTGTTTGGTCACTGATCCAGTGTCATTATATATCTGTTTCAATAAATGGAACAAATCTATTCACTCACTTCCTTCCAAACCTATAAAGACAAAAAGTAAAAGGAGTTTTTCTGAAAGGCTAGAGTAGCAAGTAGTAGTAGTATTACGTGTTTGAGTTTTGCCTGGTTGCTTTTTGTTTGCTTGTTTAAGTTAGGTAGCATATTTAGAAGGGGCAGACAAGTTTTTGGGCACATGAGCTCTCTAAGTCTGAAACAGAAGCAGCAAAGTCTAAAACCTGATACGATTTGAGCACAAAATTCCTCTTAGTCTCACCTGAGTCACAGTTAAACCATCTTAGAGAAAAACAAGTTGGACACAGTGGATAAAAGGAATGTTAACATAGAGACATCATGCCACAGTCAGTTAACTCCTAAAAGGAATATTCCACGGGACACACAAAAGGCAGTGGGTGAAGATCTGGGGTCCAGCAGAATCAGGAATTCCATGTTCCAGGCTTGTTTCTGAATGGTGATCAACCTTTGAAGATCAAGAGCAAGAGACCACAGATCTATTCTGTGAAAAAATATCCCTTTGGTAACTATTCCTGTTCTGATTGCACGTGAGGATTTACTCTGGTGCAAAATCGTTGTTCAGATCCACCTACATTTTTCTAAGTGATGAAAAAAACAATAATTCTAGGACCAGCAAATGTTCAGTACAGTGTAGAAAGACACTTTCCAGTGTTGCTGTAATAGCTGTAACGTCCATCACTTCTCTGTAAGGTTGTAAAATATATTTCCAACAATCCTAATTTTCTGCTTGATTCACATGAAAATAGCTTTCGCATTTATGATTTTTTTTTTGTTGTTAATTATGGAGCTGTTCTAAATATCCTTTTAATAACAAAGACCTTGCCCAGATAAACAAAACCAGCTAACCAATTACTACTGAAGAGATGAGAGTTAAATTTTATCACTGTGTTTGAGGTCCACAGCTAGAGAATTTTGTGGTATATGGCATATGTCCTTTGCTTCTTATTAACACTAAAATTAGCCAGAACAATTTACAAATCAGCAGGAAAAAAAATGTCTTTCAACAGGACAGACTCTTTCTTTCCCCTTCTCCCGAAACAAGTGAGAGGAAAGTGGAAATTGGACTTCATGAAGGGTTTCACAAAAGAAAAGGGCACAAGGAAATGCCAAGCCTTGATTATATCAAGGAAAGAGAGAAAAAGATAGAAATAGATAAAAAAAAGGGGAGAACACAGAAAGCTTTCAAACTCAATGCTCCATTCACCTTCCTCTCAAAGGAATTTTTACCTCACTCAGATTAAAACCTTGCTAACTAGCCTCTTATCAAACATCCCAGAAGTTCATTCATGGTGTCAGATCCATCTCTACAATGATCAAATCTTGCCCAAGCTGTGTGTTTAGCTCATGTACTGCATAATATTTTTAACTTTCACATAGCAGTGATCTCTCTGCTCTATCCCTTCTTGCACTGACCAGTACATTTCATAGCACGGAAAAATATGTTTGCAATACAGATTGGAATTACATCACTATAATCCATTAACATGCCAGGACATGTGGGAATTTTCAGGCCTAAAAGAAGTCAAAGCAAATGAACAAAAAAGAAGTAGTAATTCTAAAGGAAAATAACATTGGTCAGCATACGACATCGTGTACTTGTTGGTTTTGAACTTTTCACTGTTTCACAAAATATATTTGTATGAAAATTGAACTGCAGCCTTTTAGTAGACATCATGTTAGTTTTATATACTCCAGCTATAAAAAAAAAAAAAAAAAAGTGATCATATATAAACAGTCCTCACAGTGCTAAGACTTTGCAGAAAATAAGTGCACACACAAAATGATTCAGCACATTCATTGCCAGGTTTTTAAATGGCTTTATATAATCTAATGAAATTTAAATACAGTAAAAGGGTAAAGCTCTGATGCTCAAACTCTAATTTCAATATTTTCTTTTTCATGAAGTAAGCAGAAAATCCCAAAGAGCAGCTTTAATTAGCTTTATTCTAATCAGATTTAGAAATTAGACAAATAGAAACGATTCCTGAAAGAACCTGAGACTGTAGTATTTCCTGTAACATAAATAGTGAAGTTTGTGTGGGAAGAGACCTTATATCAAAATAATTTAGCAAAGATTGCCGTAACAGAGATGTTTACGGGTTTAGATTTTTTCTCACATCCCACATTTTGGGGCTGGTTTATTTTATTTTATTTTTTCTTCACATTTGAGCAAGCCAAGTAATGCAGATCTCCCACCAAACAGTGCCAAACAATTTTGGTTTTCTTGAAAAATGTTATTTGTATAAGCCCATTTATGCACTTGAGCTTCTCTTCCCAAGTAGCTCTTCAGCTCCGTGCTGTGTTGCCTTTTTAATGGGAAACCTGAATAATGTTAAGAAAAACTGGGGCAGGAAAACACATTTTTACATCCAGTTTAAAGCCCTAAGTAGCATACAGCTCTAATTCTGCTCCAGAGTTATGTGAAAGTAGGAAACAGCTCCATGATTACTCTTATTTTAGGAACAGAAGCAACAGCTCTTCCAATCTCAGTGCAAGGAGAAGAGATGGATAATTTGGAAAGTTTCTCATTATAGACTATCCACAGCTTGAAGGCGTGTGATCCTGGCTACATTTCCACAGTATGTTCCCTATTCAGGTGCACCAGCACCTCAGCAAACATTTGGAAGTACACCTCTGCAGTGTCTCTCCTCAGAAGTAACTCGGGCTGAAACGGCTTGCCACTTTAACATGGCTGTAGCCGCTACAAGAGTTACGTGGCTGAGGAATGCACAGAAGCAGGGAGTGTAGCCTGCCAGGGGACTTTAGCCTGGTTTTAGCATTATTGAAACAATTCAACTCACTTTACTTGCATTAAAATTACCAGGATCAATTTTATCTAAAGAACTTAGGTATCTCCTTTCCTAAGCCTTTCATGGCCCCACATGGCTCTGCTGCTATCCTAGTTACTAAACTTTTCAAGGTCATAGATTAACTGTATAGTGGGTTTTGCAGAATTTTTGAAGTGGTTTTATTTTTTTTTTTTTCCTGTTCACTGTTTATCATGCAAGTCTTGATCCAGAAAAGCACTTAAGCACACACATAACTTCAATTTCTTGAGCTGACCAATTAATCGGACAAGTGCTTTGCTATTTAGAAGTTAGAATGTTTAGCAGTATGCGAGGAAAAACACAACCCAGTAAAACATATTCCTGCTTTGGGTAAAAAAAATAATGTTCTCAGATTTAATCCTTGAAGCACATATGAATTTACTTTCAATTTTAATATTTTTCCTGAAGATGTTCTTCAAAACAGACATTATTCTCAGCTGCACTGAGAAAAATCATCACAGATTTCTTCAGGCAGCTCTTCATAGTCATTTCTTTATATTTAAGTACACAGGAGTCAGTAGATTCACTTAAATCAAATGTCCTCTCTATTACCCTAAACTTCATTCTTCTACTTCTCAGTTTAAGCAGCAATTTTGTTCCACATCTCATTATGCTAATAAAGGGGAAAACTTGATTAAGCAGAAGGTTCTAAAAAGATTTAGACTTATCAGTCACCTCAGCACAAAGTAAATTGGTATTGCAATGAAAATGCTTGAAAAACACTACCATATCAGAGGCTTACCAAAAGCAACACTTGGACAAAAAACTAGATTTTGACAACAGAAGGAAAATAAAGATAGTTTACAATACATCTAAGCATTAAACTGTATTTCTCTGCTACTACTACTAAACCCAAACCCTTTTTGTGAAAAAGTTGCTTATACAAAGGGTTTTTATTCACGGGACATTCTGTAAAGAGCCAAGCAATTTTTCCAGTAAATATTGCTATTTATTCGTGTGACCTACTTATGTTATTCTAGAGATTAAACAGGTAATCTGTGCCTGTGATTCAAAAAAACTCTCAAACAAAAAAAGATCTCAAAATAGGTATTAAAAGCTAGAACTGAACATTGGAAAAAGCCATAAAGAAACAGCAAAATTATGACTTCCTGATGAAGTGCTTGACCACCTGTCCAACTAAGACAAGCACAAATGCCACACAATTTAGCTGATCACTAGCAACCAGACTGATAACTTGAATCCCCACCTAAACAGATATTTTTTTAAATTATCTTCTAACAACCTGGCACATGTGGGAATGCTTTTGCCCATTTCCCAGTTTCTTCATCACAGCCACATATTACATACCCTGGCTAATAAAGGAAACATGATTTTAAAAATCCTATTACAGTGGAAAAAAAAATACATTTTTAAACTGGACAGTGTCACTTCAACAAAACAAAAAGTGCCAGCAACATTTGTGTGCTTTCTAGAAGAAGCCAACTAAGTTCTCAAGCCACTTTCTCAAGAAAGTAATAAACAGCATCAGTAAGTGGTGCTGTAAGATGCGTTCTGTATGCCTGTACCAGTGCGTCATCACCCCGTTCTGTAAATGTTCACCTCTGGCAACAAAGGGATCACTCAGTTCTCCGCACTGTTCCTCCTGAGGCCACGGTAACAAACATAGCGAATGAGACCAACAGGTCATTTCACATAGGTCACTGTAAACTTCGACTACAGAAAGCTCTGTTCAGTACATCTGTATTTCATTCCTTATCCCACTAATCACATACTTCCATGGAAGATATTTGTCAACATTTTGTCTAGTCAGCTGGTGCAAATAGATTCAAATGGAGAGGAACTTGCCATGGTGCAAAGCTGGAAGAAGCTGGTATCATTTGCAAAGTGAAGCTGTTTCTACCCTTTTGCAGATACTTTCACGCTTACCAGCTTTAGAGGAAATGTGAGAAGGCAGAAAATAGAGCAGGGCTTAGATACAGAGCTCCAAGAGTTTCATCCAGTCTCTACTGGCTCTGGGAAGAACCAACACCAGCCAACACCAGCCTCTGCACGTGCCCCGCTCCCTTGCACTGCCCACAGCATGAGGACAGAGAACTAAAGGAGGAGGAGGGAGACCAAGTGCAGTAGCCAAGTTTCCACAGAAATAAAATATATCCAGTTTCATTCCTCACACCTAGCTGCACCCTCTAGAAAATTCACCAAACTGTAAGGGTTGCAAGCTGACTGGGATATCTGTCTTTTTTTTTTTTTTTGGTGGTGTTTTTTTTTTGTTTGTTTGTTTTTTGGTTTAAAGAGAAAAAGAAGTTGCTCAGGATGTTTTAAGATTATTGTTTCCTCCATTTCCCTGCCTGCCAAACTTTACCATTTTGTGAGACAGCATGCACCCAGAGAAATTACAAGGAACCTATTTTATTTGCTTTTGAGTTTTTCTGTCTAAAGTACATAAAACCCCCATGAAAAAAGAACCATTATCACTTTGTGTCCCTAACATACAGCTTTTAAAGTGATTACAGAGACAGAGAAAAATCTATGGAAAAAAATGCAGAAAATTGTATACTTCAAAGTGAAAATGGAAAATGCTCATCCGTATACTTTTAAGTCATTGTACTTTAAAAGCATGATTCTAATTACCTGTTTTTTTAGGAAATGTGCCAGTGCTAGCTGGAAAAAGCACTCTTATCTAGCTATCAGCTACAAAACAGAAAAACAAATTGCAAGAATTATAGAGCATTTGGAGTTTGGAATGATTGAGACCTAGTTAAAGAAACATATGCTGCTTTGATTACAGAGCAGCCTCTCCTCCATGTAGTCAAATGAGAATATGCTATAATACAAGATAAACAACATACTGAAAGAACTGAATACAGTGTCCCTGCATCTGCTTTGTTTGGGGGTGTTTGCTGTCATAAGACATCATCTTGTACCTACTAGAATTATGCATATTGATCTAAGTTTGCAAACTAAACTCCCACGATAGATAAGAAGGTAAAGACATTAGTTTAAAAGCAGCAAGACAGCAAGAAGGCCACTGTACAGCAAATTACAAAAGGTTTTAAGGAAATGTTTTTCATCAAATTTTATTAAGATTAATGTGCACAAATGTATATCTAAGTCAACAATCTACAAAATTTTGCCTAATTTCTTAACCAGCTCAGGCCAAGAGTGTCTGTCATTTGCACCATGCAAAGAGCATTCACAAACCCAGATCACTGCACAAGCTGATATATTCCAGTGCCAGAGTATCCCAACACCGGTTCATGTCTTGAAAGCAGCATAGCCTCAGCAGTAGAAGTTCTTGTAAGCAGCATCACTGCAGCAGGCTATGAACTTTGAGACAAGTGCTACTACATCAGTATGGATACAAGTCAGCCTAAACGGCCCTGGGTATCTCGGCCCCCATGCTCCACAGCATGGCTTGGATCAGTCGGAAAGGTTACTTCAAAATCGTCAGTGCTACTACTAAACTCCCATCACACCAAGACCACGATGGAGTTCACGAAGTATCTTAAGTCCCTAAATCCGCCTTTTAAAGAACCAGCACATTAGAGTTCAAATATTTTTTTTTCCTATATTCCATATGCCATAGCCAGTAAGAACCAAAGTGCTATGAGAATCTCTCCAACTTAATTTTTCCTGTGCCTTTGCAGTTAACTCAGAACAATGTTGTAGAAAGAAAGAACAAGCTAAAAGAAACATGACACTGAAGTCTAGTGTTGAGTTTGCTGCCTCCAGAGAGTGTCTTGTTTCTCAGCTCTGTATCAGCTGGAAAGCCCCCACTTCAGCATCTCTGGCTGCCTTATGTGGTCTTCCATGAAACAGGCAGGACATTTTGCAAATACTATTTCTACATCCATTTTGTATAACAGTAAACCAACTGAAGCTATGTCCTAGACATTCTGTACCCTCCTAAGCATGAGGATGCATTAGAGTCTAAATCCTATTATTAGTTGCAAGCCCTTCTTGCACATGAAAGGAGGTTGCAGAGAGGTGGGTGTTGCTCTCTTCTCCCAAGTGACAGAGCAAGAGGAAATGGCCTCAAGCTGTGCCAAGGGAGGTTTAGATCGAATATTGGGAAAAATTAATTCACTGAAAGGGTTGCTAGACATTGGAATGGGCTGCTGAGGGAGGTGGTTGAGTCACCACCCCTGGAGGTGTTTAGAAGATGTGTGGATGAGGCACTTAGGGACATGGTTTAGCGGTGGATTTGGCAGTGTTAGGGACTTGATGATCCTAAAGGTCTTTTCCAAACTAAAAGATTCTCTTCTCTTCTATGTGACATGCGAGTCAGGTATGGAAACACACAGATGTCAGTCCCATCATCACTGGCCCCAGACCAGCCAAAAGTATCAATCCCATCTGGATTTGGCATACCCACAAAACTGCCTGTCTGATACGGCTGCTATACCCCATGTTATGGCTCATGGAAGTGTCATGCCTTTTTGTGTCGTCTGCAGAAAATATTGATACATCATAAAGAGAGGGTAGCACAGAAAAATGAGAGTAGATCCATTGTAAAGCCCTCAGTGTGTAGTTACCTTATCCAAGTATTTTTAACAAATGTGAAGCATCACAGTAAGCTTTTCAGTTTTTCAGCACTTCACATCATAGACATGGGGTTTTTTTGATCTGATCAGAGGAGCCTTAAAGCCCAATTAATGCACTTTATGGTCAAGACACAGCCTCACCATCACCATTTTAACTCCTTGGATCCAGGCCAGACTGCTTGACTCAAAGAACCATTAATCAACAAACCATCTTGAAACTGGAAGGAATATAAGGTTTGTCATGCCTAACTTAGAAAACCTGCTCTCCTAGCAGATCCACAAAGCTTCTTTTAGTATTATTACATGCATGCAGAGTAATTATGTTAATTCTTCTAATTAGTCGGTATGGGTAAAACTGTGGCCAAGCTCCAGCTTCCCAGCCCTTTCCTCATTATAAGCTGTTAGAAACTCCAGAAAAAAACACTCAACAACTCGTGGTAAAATTTGTTACTATTTGGATTTGATCCAAGCCATTCTACACAATTACATTAAAGCACAGCAAACAAGGCTAGGCATTAATGCATAACTGAAGTAGGCTTTATGCTGTCAACATGGATCAGATTTAGACTGGCTACATTCCAGAATTATGCTTTTAAAAGCTTATTTAGTAACAAATTACACAGAAGATAAACAAGCAATTAACCAATCTCCCAAGAAGCTAACAATCAAAATACTCTGTGCTGAAGTATTAAACATATTAGGTTGTTGCCTTCATCTATCACTTGGTTCTGCAGTGCCTATAGTATGTGACTTTCAGCCAGAGCAAGGTCATAGTTAATTGACAAAAGTGCACGTCACTGTTTCTTGATTTAAAATTCCATGTTTTAAGTACACAGCAATATACTGAAAGTAAGACAGAATATAAATCAAGGAATTGAAACTTACAGATTCCATATGTACATTGTGTTTTTCAGAGTATTCAGAAGGTGGGTCCACAAAGTGCTGTTCACTAATCTGAATTTGTATCCAAACTGTGTGGATTTACAGCTGTGTCATACAACTGACTTCCAGTCTTACTACCTGTATCTGTCACCTTCACACTGATACTAGCTCTCCTTACTTCCAAATTAATACGGGGCCAGCCCCCCATCATTTTATTCAAACTGTTACATTAAAATCAAATAAGAGATGAGGCAGCTCGGAGTTCAGTCACACCTCTGCACACTGTAAATTTCCATTATATCAGACAGATAGGCTGGAGCCTAGTTTCTTGGTTTTGCTGAAGTTTAGGAATTAAATAGGCGGTTTAAGATAGTCACTTCCCAGTACGCTGAGGAACAGGGCTTTATAACCCCAAGGTCATTGGGAAAATCTGAAGTAATTGTTCAAAGCCCTTATTTTGCATGCTTTTAACGTTTGCAAGACTCCAGCTAGAAAAGGTTGGCAGACAAAAGGCAGAGTAAGTGACATAATTCTGTCTGTAAGAGCACATAAGAAAGTTTTCATGACTTTGGGCTCTGTAGTTTCAGGTTAAGATTAGCAGATAACTGCTATAGTCAGAAAATACATTTGTCACATAGAGCCTGGCCAGTGCTGCATTGTACAGCACTTACTTTTCCTTACAAAGGATAAGCTATCTTAGCCTACGTATCCTTTTAACTCATTTTTGTACATCTGACTCCTTCTACTAGACATCTCACCTCCTCCTTTCCACTGTTCTGCTATCACTGAACATAGTCTTTCCCAAAAACCCCTCAGGTATCACTTCCAGATGTGAGCTTGTCTTCTCCTCCTGTTTAGAAGTCAGATGGCATTGAGCTATCTGAATTATTCCAATGCATCTTTACTTGTCTCTTTGATCAAGCTGTTGTTCACAGGTGCATGCTATTAGAGCTCTCAATTGCCAATTTATTATCAAGTTTCTACAGCTCTACTTATGTTTTTTAAAAAACCAAACGGTTATCCATGTCCTTTGTTACATAAACATGACACTGTTTCTATTTTTCCTGTGCAGTGTATGTGGATAATTATAGTTATTGAGAGTGCAGTTACCAAACTGCAGCCATAGGTATGAGTATGAATGGTGCACCGTATATGGCCAGAAACCAACCAGCCAAGTGAGCAAATGCTGCTGTCAGAGGGTAACCAAGACTACTTATATTCACCCATGGCAGTTCCTTCCTTTCTGCCCTGACAAGGCACACCCCTCCAAGTATATTTTATTCCCACTTTACTTTTCATGCTATTCCAATTTCTGAAAAAACACCAATGGGGAACATCAGGGCGGGGGTG
>NW_010229533.1:13020-15260 GCF_000690775.1 Eurypyga helias
TTTATTCTCAAACCACTAAGGACATCAATTTAACTTTGTTTCAATTTAATGTTGCATGTACTTAATTCAGGAGGGGAAAAGCTTACTACAGGGCTAGAATAAGAATGGTCAGAATAAGACATAGAAAGGAGTAAAAAATGGCTCTCACAGTCAGGATGCATTTTAAACACTTCAGTTTTGCATTCTTATTCTGGTGAAGCTTTGGTGGAAAGATCTGGAACAGCTTCAAGGCAGAAAGAAAGTGACCATAGTTGCAGGACTTGAAAAAAGAAAAGAAGGACAACACATGGACATAAATATGTTTACCACTGCAGTAGAAGTGAGAAATTTCTAAAAACTTTGATCCTGGAAGTAAGTGCATCAGTACTTCTACCTTGATACAGTGTTCCCAGCAGCTTCTTTCAAAGTAAGGTCTTTGTCCATCCAGTGCCAGGTCTTTAGAGGCTCTCTGAGACACTTTGACAGAGTCCTGCATGGAATACCTGGAAGAACAAAAAAAAAAAAACACCAAAAACCATCAGCTCACACTGAACAAAGAAAACATAATTTGGAAAAGATGGATGCAGTCCATTTCTGCACCAATCATCCTCTGGTCTTCAGAAAAAAGTACTTCCAACATCGTAAGCAATAGAGACCAGCGTCAGCAGTGGACCCAAATTTGCTTTTATATGTACCTCCCATCCAAAGACAGCAACAACTGCCACACTGCATACAAACACTGCCACATATTTGTCTCACATATTTGTCACTTAGTAGCTGAATTTGATACCAGGCAAAATTTGCTGGAAGGCAATTAGGTTCAGCGGGTTTGGAGATGACCAACATGGCTCTTTGTTGTACTCAGCACAGATGTATATCAGGGCATTGCACACACACCTGCCTGGCACCACCTTCAAAGGTAGCTTCCTCCTCAGAGGTGGTATAAGAGCTTGAGTCCTGAAAATTGCTATCAGGAAGGTGGAGGGAAAGTCTGGATACAGCACTGGCTTTTTAGGGCTCCCCTTTCAGTGGGTGCTCCACATAGTTTCCTCCAAGTCAGCTGTCGGAGCTCCCCTTATCTGACAGCTACTCTGGATGGAGAGATTGGCCTGTCTTCTTTGCCAAGGCTCTGAACCAAGGTGAACTCATGTTCCTGCCTTAACCTCTCAGTTCAGACAGAAGCAACCTGTTGTGGGGACAAGTAAGCCCCACTGAATGACACACTGTGCCTTCTGACCCATACACTTCCCTATGTCCTGAGGGGGAATCTAACCCCACACACTTTCAAACATACACACCAGCTCCAAGATGGGTCCCTACTCACTCATAGGTACCTCACGCCATGTAACTAGAAAATAGAGATCTTTGTCAAGAAGTCTTGAAGTTCTCTTCATAAAGCAGGAAAGCAGGCTGTCATCTTAAAGAATTGCTGGGATGGGGGGCAATCAGGCAGTGACAATAATATGCATTAGACCCAAATGTTGGAAAAGGAACATCCTGCTCTCTGAAAGAATTCAGATGAACCAAGGAGCTAGGGACAACTGCTGACCAGCGTGATCTATTTGAGTTGTCAAGTTTGACAGCAAATATAATCTCTTGGGAAGCATGCTGGCGGCTGCCAGCTGACACCTCTGGGCTGTCTCAGGGACAGCTTTCTCCTAAATGGTTCTGGTATAAAACAACAGAAATCCTACGGCACAATGAACAGTGATAGGCAGAACACAGCATGCCCATGGTACAAAATTCAGAAGCAGGACAAGTGCTGAAGGGCTTTTTAAGGGTGTTGTGAAAGGCCGTGATATATAGGTGTTGGGTCTGACCGCATTTGAGGCAGTTAGCAGTGAGTCATGCACACATTATCCATTTTCATCACTATTTTTACACTGACCTATTCTTTGCTGTCTGCACAATCCTTAGAGAACAAACAGTAGCACCATAAATACACTAGTGAAATTAGGAATATCCCAGCTATTCAGCTTATGTACTGGAACAGCTGAGGTACAAAGGTGCATCACTCGGGTGGTATGCAGACAGCTATGATTTCATCTCCTTATTCAGCCACAGGCTTTACACATGCCTTAGACCAACCCAATGATTCTGGTAAGTGGCACTACATCCCTCTGATAAGTCAGAACAGTAATATTTCTGCAGATGTACTACAACCATAATGTTCTGATGTATATGCAGAACAACTTCAGCTCTGCAATATGCAGATCATACCTTAAAGCAAATTGGAAGGTTCTGCACAAGTACAGGCTGGG
>NW_010229534.1:0-519 GCF_000690775.1 Eurypyga helias
GGCCAGGTTCGGCGCGCCAGTAGCAAGGCAAAGGCAGAGCTCTGGGGCTCCGGGCCAGGCTCAGAGCACCGGTTGCAGGGCAAAGGCAGAGCTCTGGGATGCTGGGGCTGGCGTAGGGCACGGGATGGGAGACCTGGCATGGGTCCCAGACTCAGCAGGGCTGGATTTGGGCCCAGGACCGGGATCCTGGCCTCATGTTTTGGGGTGCCCAGCCCAGGCGAGGGGCTCCAGGCCCAGCTCCGGAACAGAGCCCAAGCCCTGCATGGTGGGGCCCAAAACCAGGTGCATGGGACCAGTTCTGAGTCTCCCAGAGCCCAAGGCTGGCATTTTGCAGGCTTGGAACCAGGCACAGTGTCTGGTTTTGGGGCTTATCAACAGCAAGTGACTCCAGTGGGATTTGGGGCTCAGGCACATGGAGTCAAGACAGTTACACACCTTCAAGCACGGAAAATAGAGACCAAGTCACAGAATCACAGAATGGTTTGGGTTGGAAGGGACCTCAAAGACCATCCAGTTCCA
>NW_010229534.1:846-1702 GCF_000690775.1 Eurypyga helias
CGCTCAGCCTGCCCCCATAGCAGAGGGGCTCCAGCCCTCGGAGCATCTTTGTGGCCTCCTCTGGACTCGCTTCAACCAGTCAATACCCTTCTGATGTTGTGGAATCCACAGCTGGATGCAGCACTCCTGCAGCTCAAACCCAGAAACTAAGTCCTGTGTTTTGGAGTCTTGAAACCGGACTCATGTGGCCAATTTGGGGGCTGAGTCCTCTGGTTTTGGAGTCTGAAACTAGCCAGCAAGCCTTTTTCTGAGCTGACACGCAGAGACTAAAAGTGCTCCGTTTGGGGGCTTGGAACCAGGCTCACTTAGCCACTTCAGGGAGACTAAGTCCTGCATTTTGGGGACTAAAAGAAGAAGGAGACTAAGTCCTGCATTTTTGGGTCTTGAAACCAGTGCAATTAAGTCAGTTTTTGAGCTCACAGAGAGATGAAGTGCTGCATTTGTGGGGTTTGAAACAGAGACCAAGGTCTGTGTGTTTGGGGGTTCCCAAAAAGGCTCACAGGCTATCTTTATGCCTCAGAAGCAAAGACCAAGTCCTGCCTTTGAGAGTCTTGAAACCAGACTCATACACACGGACCCAAGCCATGGATCTTTGGGCTGTAAGCCAGGCTCATTTGGCCACTACTGGGGTTTGCTCAGGGGCCCAGGCTGGTGTTTGGGGACTAGGGATGGAGCCCCAGCACAGCCTGGTGCAGCTCAGGAAGCCCCACGGCTGTTTCTGGGCTCACCCCCGGGCCAGGTTGGCTGCAGGCAGAGGGCTCAGCGCCTGCAGCCCCTCTCCGGGCCCCAGGGAGCAGGACTCTGGGCTGTAACAGTGGGCAACGCCGAACTTAGGCCCCAGAGCCCGGCCGGCGCT
>NW_010229535.1:0-235 GCF_000690775.1 Eurypyga helias
ATGAACTGCACATGGACAGATGGATTGGCCTATGTTAACCTCAAGTGCATCCAAGGAATCCTATCACTCATTTTGGCTGTGGTGGTATTTTTATTGTGTATCATTATTTGGAAACCAAAACTTTAAAATGATGATTCAGCAAGCCAAATTTATGATCTTGGCAATGCAATTCCCTTTGTTTTGCAACCAAAGAGACCCAGAATGGCTGGGGGCCCAAGCTCCAGTGATGGGGAAG
>NW_010229536.1:0-1767 GCF_000690775.1 Eurypyga helias
CCTTGCACTTGGTCTTGTTGAAGTTTACGAGTTTAGCACAGGCCCAACTCTCAAGCCTGTCAGGATCCCTCTGGATGAATGCAGGCATCCATCCCACTGCCTCTCACATGAAAAGCAAGCGCTCCACCAGTTGAGAAACTCCCCAGCCCATGGCCTCTGACTGAGGTTGTCTCCCATCCCAGGACACCAGCCCTGAACCAGGCTGCCATGCACCCAAATCCTGGGCCTCCCATCGGTGTCTCCCCCACAGCCCCAGGCCGCAGATCATGTTCCTGATGGAGGTGACCCCAGACAAGACCAGTGCTCAGGTACCAATATCCCCTGCTCAGGGGTCACCCCAGATAGCCTTGGTTTAACAGCCATTCCTCTACTCTGTAACTATAGAGCATATCTTATATAAATAAAATGTCACGCAGAGGCTCTCTGATCCTCTTTCTCCAGGCTGAACATACCCACAGATCTCAGCCCATTCTCAAAAGAAATGCCTCTGCTGCCTGAACTTTTTAGTGGCCCTGCACTGCGGGTGTTCCACTTCCTTGTTGTCTTTCCTCTAGTGGGGAGCTCAAAGCTGGACGCAGTACTGGGGATGACATCTCCTCACTGTCAAGCAGAGTGACAAAAATAATACCTCATGGTCTGCTCTTGATACAGGCCAGGATGTCATCATTCTCTGCAAAGCCTGGGCACACCATAGTCTCCCCACAGCCTGCAGAAGACAGAGAATGCCCTGACAAAATGCCTTGCACCCAGGCAAATGGAATTAAAAGCATTGGAGAATATGGGCATCGATCCCACTGCCTCTCACATGCTAAGCGAGCGCTCTACCACTTGAGCTAATTCCCCACCCTATAGGCTGTGACTGAGGTTCCCTCCCCTCTCAGGCCCCAGCCCTGACCCATGTCCTGCACACAAAGCCTGAGCTTCATACCTTTATCACACACTCATCCATTCATCTCTCACAACACTCCTGCATAACCACATGACTCCCCTCAAAGTATCCCCTGCCTTACACCAACATTAACCACAAACACTGGGCCCACAACAACTCATGAGGGCAGACCCAGACATGCTGGCTCACTCCAAAACAGCGTCCAGAACAGAAGGCACTATCATCATGGTGAGGCAGGGAAAACTGCATCCCAGTAAGTCACTCACTAGGTCACAGTGACAATCACATCCAATGAGCATCTCACAGGTCCAGATGGACAAGCCAGGGATGAGTTCAAGAGAGAACATGCATCTGCCTGTCAGCGTCTGCATCAAGATCTGCTGTGGCTGGACATCTTCATGGCCATGGCCATGGCTGAGCTTGAGACCAGGACCCCTACTGTATAGCTCAGAAGGCGAGTGAAGGCTTACAGCTGAACACACAGAGAGCCCTGTGGGGGAAGCGGACACCCCACATGAGGCAAGTCATGGCCATTCAAGCCTATTAGGGTAGCCTGGAAGGGGAGCCTGCAGTCCTCTGCTTTACCAGCAGAACTATTGGTGTACTGGCCGGCCTCTCTCCCAGCTCTGCCTCCATGACAGAGCTGTCAAAGAAACCAGCTTGCATGAGACCTCAGGAAATGTCTGTTCCAGCGTCTTCTTCCAATTAGCCCCAGGTCAGGGTGCACAGCAGCTTGCTCAAGCCTTCAGCCAGTCAGCTCAAGCCAGCCTCCAAGCACAGACACTGAACAGCACCCTGGGACACTGTTCTTCCCCTGCCTGGATGTCCTGACAGGATAAAAAATTGCACCTGCCCTGCTTCAGATTTGTCCTGTTGTT
>NW_010229537.1:0-1310 GCF_000690775.1 Eurypyga helias
GTGTGCATGTGTGTATGTGTGTGCATGTGCGTCTGTGTGAGCGCATGCGTGTCTGCGTGCGTGCGTGTGTCTGCGTGCATGTGTGTCTGCGTGCGTGTGTGTGTGTGTGCATGGATATGTGTGTGCATGTGTGTGTGCATGGATATGTGTGTGCATGTGTGTGTGCATGGATATGTGTGTGCATGTGTGTGTGCATGGATATGTGTGTGCATGTGTGTGTGCATGGATATGTGTGTGCATGTGTGTGTGCATGGATATGTGTGTGCATGTGTGTGTGCATGGATATGTGTGTGCATGTGTGTGTGCATGGATATGTGTGTGCATGTGTGTGTGCATGGATATGTGTGTGCATGTGTGTGTGCATGGATATGTGTGTGCATGTGTGTGTGCATGGATATGTGTGTGCATGTGTGTGTGCATGGATATGTGTGTGCATGTGTGTGTGCATGGATATGTGTGTGCATGTGTGTGTGCATGGATATGTGTGTGCATGTGTGTGTGCATGGATATGTGTGTGCATGTGTGTGTGCATGGATATGTGTGTGCATGTGTGTGTGCATGGATATGTGTGTGCATGTGTGTGTGCATGGATATGTGTGTGCATGTGTGTGTGCATGGATATGTGTGTGCATGTGTGTGTGTGCATGTGTGTCTGTGTGTGCATGCATATCTGTGTGCATGCATGGATATGTGTGCATGTGCGTCTGTGTGTGCATGTGTGTGTGTTTGTGGGTGTGCATGGATATGTGTGTGCATGCGTGTGTGTCTGTGTGTGCATGCATGTGTGTCTGTGTGCAGGCATGGATATGTGTGTGCATGCGTGTGTGTCTGTGTATGCATGCATGTGCGTGCATGTGTGTCTACGTGCATGAATGTGTGTCAGTGTGTGCATGGATATGCATGTGCATGCATGTGTGTCTGCGTGCATGTGTTTCTGTATGCATACATGTCTGTGTGCATGCGTGTCTGTGTGTGCGTGCATGTGTGTGTACGTGTGTGCATGTGTGTGTGTGTGCATGTGTATTTGTGTGTGCGCATGCATGTCTGTGTGTGCATGTGTGTCTGTGTGCATGCATGCATGTCTGTGCACACGTGTCTGTGTGTGTTCATGCGTGTCTCTGTGTGTGCATGCAGCCAGGAGGCCAGGGACAGCAGGAGCCATCTGCCTGCTCGGATCCGGTCCCTCCCATGGGGTGCAGCCCCCCAGCCCCCCCCGGCTCACCCCACGGCAGCGGGTCCCCCCGCTCAGCCTCCGGCCGCGGGTCGCCGGGCAGGTTCCTCAGCACCCGGTTGATGGAGGAGACCTGGGC
>NW_010229538.1:0-470 GCF_000690775.1 Eurypyga helias
GTACCCCCAAGTCCTTCTCCTCTGGCCTGTTGCACTCAACTTTGGAGCGCTGCTGCTACTGCTGTGGTTTCATGTCTTTCTGTTTGGCAAAATGAGGTACTTTGAGTAAGGGCTGAAATAATTTTCCACTTTGGATGACATCAGTCTTATGCTGAAGCTGCTGTGTGACTGATGATCTAAAAGATGAATGACATTGTGCAACCTCCATTGAGAATACTCTGTGATTAGTTTCTCTGTTCTGCAAATTATATTGCAACTACTCTTTCTACTCCAGTCACCTGGAGAGATTGACAGCAAACATCAGAAGACAGGCTTTCTCTGTGAACATCAGATAAGGAATCAATATTAATGCTTTCGATGCAACAAGGTAAAAATTCATTCATTCTGTTGAAATAGCACATAAAATCCTTGTAGGGAGCAGACCTGGAGTGGTGATCTGGGGTTTGTTTAATTGTTCTTAAAACTTTTTT
>NW_010229539.1:0-6733 GCF_000690775.1 Eurypyga helias
CGGCCCTGCCCGGGCCTGGCCTCCTCCGCGGCCGGAGCGCCACGCAGGACTTACCCCCACGCCAGCAGTCACTGCTTTTTCTCTCAGGGCCCTGCAGGGTGCAGTGTCGGAGAAGAAGAACTTCGGATAGCAAGAGAAGTGGCCGTTCAGGGCCATTAACGGTGACCGCAGTAATTACCTCAGCAGAAGGCGTAGCATCAGCAGAAAGGGAAATGGCTTGGAAAGCAGTGTCACCGGGAGCATCAGCGAATTCAGCGGGGGAAGAGCAACAAAAATAGCAACTCCGATGGGAAATGTATCAGTAAGTGCAGTATCATCCATAAAGGCTATCTCTGTAATGCAGCAGGTCTGAAAATAACACCTACTGTAAGTGTTTGCTGATTAAAAGGAACCCATCCTTTGGAATCTACTGATTTTTAAAGTTTCTAGGGAAGAAAGAGCTGGTTGGCAGGTTTATTGTTGATGAGTTTTTACCTATTTGAAGCCCATTCTAAGAGACCAACCTGTGTCTGGGAAAGAAGAGATCAAATTTAGTTTTGTGTGAAACAACATAAACAATGTTTGCAATAACTTTTTTTTTTTTTTGGAGAGAATTCTGCTTTGGTAAATGTTGTCAAATAATCACAGTGTAAATATGTCTCCTCCGCTCATTGGCTTCTGTGCACACTTATGATCATATTGGGGCTTTTGAGTCGCTAGAAGTTGAATTGTGCAGGACACTGACAGCCGGCAGTGAGCACAAGTGTCTCTTAGGAGATGTGAAGCATCACACAAAATTAAAGCACAATTCATGCTAGACTTCAAGGATTGCATTCTACAGCCATGCAGATGTAGCTTTCATTGAACTCAGTAAAGCTGCTATACATTCTTTCGCAGGCAAGGTGTGTCTTCAGTTTTGAAAAACAAAACAAAATGATAGAAAACCTCTCTACAAACCATATATACTTGATTTGAAACAAATACTGTTTCTTTCCTTATGGAAGACTGCACAGAAACAGAAGTTTTCAGAGGGTCAAGAAGCGATCACCAAGCTTTTTGTTATCTGTCTTAGAAATACATGTCCTTGAACTCTGCAGGACAGTACAAGAGAGATGCTTGTAGAACTGGCACTTGGTAGGGCCCTCCCTTCCCCATATCTGAACTGAATTTGTAAAGAGTAACATACTGTAGGGCTGGCTATTGCAAAGTTGTGAGATCGTCAAAACTGCGTGCAAGGTAACCCAACTGGTTGGTCTATGCAATGGCCACACCAAAGAGTGCTCTGTGATCCCCACAGCATAACCTGATGTAACCCTGATTTTGAATATGGGAAAAGATAATTATATTAAAAGAAAATGTATTGAAATAATGCATTTTTTAAAAAGGAGCAGTAGGCTCTGTAACTGAAAAAATCACAGTTAGACTCAAGTTAAGTACACCAGTTAAGTTTTACAGTGCCATTCATGTTGCAGTTATTTAAATGACTTGTTACTGGGCTTTCCTTTGGCTCTCTAGGTGGCAGTGTCTTGTTGCATACACTGAAATCATTTAGGTCAATTCTATTTCTATATGCTGCTAGAATTTCTATTTCCTCTGAAAATCTGATCTAAAGTTTGTCTTGAAGCTGAATGTTTTAGGGATGGCAAGTCTAGCTCAGCTTTGATTTATAAGTTTTCTGTGCTGTCTTCTCAGTGAATGGTTTTATGCTGTTCACTCGTGAAATTATTGGTGTTTTGTAAGCATCATTTCTGAAAGCTGGGTGACACTCATGGCTTCCATTTGTACCACAAAGCTTTTTTCATTGTACATGCTTATAGCAAGTTCCTAAGATGGCTCAGATATCTGGTAGTATCTTAAAATAATACAGTAGCCAGAAAAGTCTTTGGACTTTAATACAGTGGTTTTTGGTAAGCTGGATATTACTGAACACAGGCATAGTTGAGAAAACAGTTTTGGTTTTTTTTCACCAGACCAAAATGATCATGAAAGTGAAATTTCATATTGGACTTTCACATGGGCAGATTGAAATGTGAACATAAGTATGTTCTATCTGAAATTACTTGAGTGCTAGAAAGGGTAGGTGAGAGAACAAAGTCCAAAATATAGTAGAATTAATATGGTACTATGACCATTTTTTTATGGAGCAAAGTGGCTAGGTATCTATGGATTCCGTAGTCCATAGATAGGAGCTTGATTCCATGAGGTATTAAAAATCTTTTTTCCATGAGGTATCAAAAATCTTTTTTCCATTGAAATTATCCCAGTTGGAAATATCATCAACCTTGGAGAATACACCTACCTGATATTTTTAAACAGTATTTTTATGATGTTTGAAAGCTTTCTGAAAACTTTAACAGAGCATTCAAACAGGGACTATTTGATGAAAAACATTAAGAGTTGAGAAGCATCCAGAGCAAAAATTGCTTCTCGTGTCTACAGGCAAAGCTCCACCAACATCAACAGAATTGGAGTTACTTATAGGAGAAAGAACTTGGCTTGCTGGATCTGCAGGAAACCAACATATACATATACATTCCTTGTCTGAGGAACACTTAATGCTCAGCGCTCTGAATATGTTAAATAAAATAAAGTTCTTGCTCAAAGTTTTTGTGGCAGGATTCCCAGAAAGGATTTGCTATCTGAGATTTACTCTTTGCAGCTCTGTTCCACAAAGATAATGCCAACTTTTGCACAAGTAGTTTCTATTCAATTGTACGGAATTTGAGAAACTTCCATTTATGCAAATGAATAAGGCAGCTGCACATAATAATTCTTTCTATTGGTTGCACTGGTAAAATAATTCCCTTTCCTCATCAAATACATGCCTCCTTTTGGTTACTCTGGAACAATGAAATGTCAAGCGTAAGGTTTTAAATGGTTGTCTAGATGGCAGAAAACCCGTATCAGTAGGTTGTGACAGCCTTACTATCATGAAGGTGTCTGGCCTCAAGGGAAGTTGAGACCCAATTTAAAAAAAAAAATAAGAAAAGCAAGTTTTAAATATAAATATTGCAGAGGTAAAACAAGAAATAACTTTCCCATGAAATCGTGCTTCAGCAAGTGGATTAATATGAAATGTGTTCTATAAAATTTGAGTTGAAACTTGTCATGCAATTAACATAGTTAGGGCATAACTAGCACAAAGCCTTACTTTATTTTTTTAATTAGTCTTTAATACTGGGTGAACTCTAAAGCACTCCTGAGGAATTTGAGCCTGAACTATGACCAAATCTTTATTCATCATGAAAAGCCTCATCAAGGCTGATTTCCAACGACAAAAAGCCCTATGCAGAGGTAATTTAGTTGATTACTGAATCCCAGAGCTTGATTTTCAAAAGAAAGCAAATCCTGGAAGATTCCAAGCTGTTTCCCATGCACTTCAGTATGTGCACGTACTCGGCGTCCTGTGGAACACAGCCTTCCCTAACAATCTTGCCAAGTCTTGATGATATCTTCAAAGACAGAGTAACTTCTGCTTCACAGAAGTCCACAGGGATTTATAATGTTCAGCTGGATGTCGTCCTACACTGGTTCTGTACATTTCCGCACATGCACACACATTCTGCTTTGCGAGCATGCTATTGAACAGGCACGTTTAGCTCCTGAATCGTTTTTGTGTATGTATCCTCCTATCTGGTTTTGCGCCTGGCTGACATGCATCTCTGGAAAATTGGGGGAACAGAAAAGGGGAAGCCCATGCTGGAAAGCTTGCTATGGATAACTGGAGTAGGTTTTTTTTCAAAGTTAAACTTTGACTTTAAGACGCAAGGACCAGAACTGGAAGGAAGAAAGTCAAGAGAGAAAACTTAATGTATAAAATGTGCTCTCAATCAATTGGGTAACTTGGCAGTGATACCACTGGAGCTAGGATTTCTCCCCAGATTAACAAGAAATGTTGATAATTTGCAAGGTACTCTTCTGACCAGCTACAGAAATCAGGAATACTTCGTGTCACTTTTTTCCAAACAACATAAAGCAGAGGAATACATTCTATTAGTATAAAGCAGAGGAATACATTGAAACTATTTTAATATTTAACACTGAGGATGGAGGTCATTATGTCACACAAGATCCATTGCTCGTTCTCATACAGAAAGGTCAACCTAATCATTTTCTGGATGGCAAAATCAGTGTGATTTGAATTGACTGTAAATGTTTACATTGATCCTTGAAATTCTAACTAGCCAATTTATTAAATGGTTGTTAAAACCTACGCACAAGTTCATCAATGTGATCATAAGGAGGAAACTGGTGGTATGCAGATACCATCCTTGCACGTGATTTAGCACACCCTTATCCCTGTTCATCTCCCTGCCCCACTCATTACTGTGAAATCTAAAGTAAAGCCCACATCTTACTCCCCAGCTCTCCTTTATACTGCCATTCTGCTGACAACAGACACCTACTCTTGTGACTTTTCACTTTTGTCCCCTAATGTTTTAGTAGTCTGTGAAGTAAATGGAGGTGTATTATTGTCTCAGTAGACTGGAGTTGTGTTTTGGAGATGAAAGTATGCCAGCTGGTTAAAACCTCGGTGCTTTACATGTGCAATGTTGTATTGTCTGTGCTGTGTGTGCATAATGCATAGAGGCAGAAGTCATTACCCATTGCTTGCCTAGGAAAACCAGGTATTTTGCCGGAAGCCTGTGTGTCAGTGGTTAAAGGCCAAGTACATGGTGTTCCAGTTGGAGAGGATTTTGGATCATGAACCAGGACTTGGAGTTTCATGAACTTCAGCAATGCTTGAATCCAGTTCCAAACATTGCCGTATAGGACGATTTAGATGCTGGTTTTTATAGTAGAAGTTGTTTGGACTCCATTGTATGGAATTTATGCAATTTCCATCAAGTCGTAGGAGGACCATACATGCACTATTTCCTCCTACTGTCTGAGGTAGTGAAATAGCTCCTTGAGTAAGGACTAGATGTCTATACTTTTTAGTAGAGCACAAAGTGGTTTTGGTCAGCTGAGTGACTGCCCTCTGCATGCGTGTGTATAGTCCCTGAACTGTTACACCAAGACCTATCAAACTTCTTAATTCAAAAAGATTAACAACAGGCATTTCAGACCAACAGTGCCTTCAGTAGTTAAATGATGCATTTTAGTCCAACAAAAGAGTTTTGCTGTTCTTATTGTACAATTTAAAGAGGGAGTATTTTAAAGAAACACTTTCCACAATGAAATTTGGTAGATTTTATGTGACGTAACTAGAATATGTGAGGCCACATACCCAAAGAAGTAGCCAGTAACAAAAGAATATATACTATTTAAAAAAAAAAGCCACAAAGCAAAATCTTTTAGCTCTTTTAATGAAAATGTGGAATTACTGTACAATGGTCTTTTTAAACCCATAGTGCCACGGATACTAGAGAAGGAATTACTTGTACAAACATATTGTCCTCCCTTGTTAATGAGACTTTTTGGTGAATTCTACTAGTTTAGTTTTTAATGTTTCAGAGTGAAGAAACTCACTGTTTTCCTCAGTTGACTATTCCATAATCTAATAAATCAGCACATGCTCCAAATGAAGGCATCATGAGAAGAATCTTCACTCAAGTGGGCCAAGTACTCCCCTAAGTTTTTCACTCTATAGAGAGGAAATTATAGGAACTGACCAGTGGTTTTCTTTGTTGAAGTTTCATTGCAAAAGCAAGGTTCAGTGGTTTATATGAATTTAAAACATATACATATATATATAATAACTTGTGTTGATTCCACTCGATGCCACTGGCACTTATGGGACTGCCAAGAGCCCTGAATAACGGTCAGGATATAGTTTTGCTACACAGGAGTAAATCAGGGAACTAACTATGAGGGCCATAACGCAAGCCCTTGTGTAACTTTACTCCACGTGGGGATTGTGTTGTGCCACCCTGCCCTACGTTGGAACTGCCACAACTTATCTCTTGCAGCACCTCTCCTTCCCTGGTCCCCCAGCACAGAGGGAGCAGCGGTTGCACAGCAGTGCTCTGCTTTCAGGGATGGCTGAGCAACCCAGGGCTGGGGGCCTCGGAATTAAACCCTGGGGTTTACCATCGCAGGTTTGCAGGAAAGCACAAAAAAGATCAGTGAGAAATGGATGTTTACAAGTGCTAGGCAAGACTTTGTCTAATGTATTTACTACTTTAGCAAGATCTCTGCAGGTCAGAATTGTGTCTTATGTGTTGCTTCTGACCTCTCATGTGGTTTGCAAATCAGCCATACAGTGCCCAACTTCTCTGTCTTTTCCTTCTTTGTTTTCTATGGGAACAGTGTATTTCAACCTTTAACCCACCTTTGTTCTTGATTAAGTGTTTCTGGGGTTTAAACCTGACCCAAATTGCAATGATGTTTATCCTACTTCTGGGTTTGCTATCCATACCCCTTTTGGGGTCATTTTCATTTGCCTTCTGGGTTTTTTTAGCACTTGGAATTTGTAGTTTCAAGACCTTCTCCACACCTCTGAAGAAGATTTTGTTATAACTTTAGAAAGATAGTGAAGTTGGAACGTTCAGTAGATGGCTGCAAGTGCTGCAAGATTTTTTAAAATTATTAAGTTGAAAGAGCTGCTTTTGGTGATGTTGGTGATACAGATTTCCAGAAAGTTATTCATGGCTTTTAACCCCATTACTGTCATTTTTGGCATGCAATAAGTGAAAAATTTATGCGATAATCGACATGATCCCGACTGCCTTGACAGCAGTCCCAGGGATGTCTCGCCGACAGCCTCGGCAGCGGGGACAAAGTCGGAGGTGACGGTCCCTGCCGCCGCTGG
>NW_010229540.1:0-970 GCF_000690775.1 Eurypyga helias
GTGTGTACCGGGCGCTCCCCCTCGGTAGGCGGCAAGGACGTGCAGGGGGAGAGCGTGCTGCCGAAAAGGTCATCGGGCTCCCAGCTGCCTTCCAAAGTCGCGTGTAGTTGGAAAGAAATATTACCCCGCTTTATTAAATCACCTCTCTCCGGGGGCGTCATCCAAAGCCTCTTGAAGTCCGCAGGAGTCTTTGAATAGGTTGGTACGATTCTCTCCCGACACCGCTCCCCCCCCCTTCCCCACCCCCCGTATTTATTTTTCTTTAATATCCATCGTGCTTGGAGTCGCTACAGGTTTTACGCGTGGAAATCGGCATCTGCCTCTCCGTGTAAGCTCGTGTCTGCGCGCGCTGCGTTGTAGAGATCTTTCTGATGTGCACGCAGGCTGCATATGCTGTGGTTTGAAACGCAGAACACTTTGTCTTTTATATTTCCTGTAAGCATAAAAATAAGCTTAATCAAATTCTTTTCTCTTTACTTTGCCAGTTAAAAATGCATCGTGGAGAAGTGTACGCTCCGACGTGGTGAGAGCGAGGCAGTTGTGCCAAATGACAGCTGAGCAAAGGCAAGGGGAAGGGGGGGGAGAAGCACACAACCCGCAGAAATAGGCAAATGCACTTTTTTGCTGGAAAAGGGACAGACACTGCCCGATGCCTGGGAGAAAGCAGCATTAAAAGGGCAATTTCATTTTCTCACTTCCCAACCTGACGAACAAACGAAAATACGTTCTTGCAGCGGGCTAAAACATTTCTAAACCCAGCCGTCGTCATTAATATTACAACGCTTTTAGCAGAACGTGGCCTCACTCTGAAACGGGAAGGCTCCCTACATCTTTGTCGTCGGATCTGTGGTGGATTGACACCGAAACCTCCAGTCCTGTGCATCGCAGTGGAGTGTGAGGGTCAGAAGTTCACAACAGTTTCAATCTGAATTATTTAGCAAGCGCACACGCCACACACCGTGACACGCTC
>NW_010229540.1:989-5528 GCF_000690775.1 Eurypyga helias
TTTTTTTTTTTATTGTTTTCCCCTCAGTTTTCTCCCTTTTCCACAGGAGAGCCCCGAGCGGTGTTATTTGCCCTGGTGCGGTGTTATTTGCCCAGCATATATAGTTGACCCAGAATCCGACGCAGCCGATGAGAAGCAGTCTCAATGGGACTGTTGACCTAACAAGTAGCATGTCAGTCTCCCGGTGGCATTTGAATGTTCTCACAGCGAAGGCTTCGAGACAGGAGAGAGCATAAAGCAGAGATTCTTTGGAATCCTTAATTAGACACAGTGATTTTGGAGTACTGGTTGCTGCCGTTATCCTCTCGTGCCTAGCACTTTGTTCTGTGACCTTGAGGTTAAGGATACCAACCAGCCCTGTTTATTTTTAATAAAATCTTACGGCTATATGAGACAGTTCTAGGTTTTATTTATTTTTAGCGTAAGTGCTTCCATCTTATCTGCCTCACAGGTTTATAGTAAGGATTTAGCTAATATTTGGACAGCACTTTTAAGCTATGAACCTCTATAGGTCTATTACACTGGCCATTTTCTGGAGTTTTCATTTTTGGAAGGTACTTTCATACTCTTTCACTTCAGGAAGATAGAGTTCAAATCTTGACCTTAGTTTTCCCTTCAAATTTTGTTGAATACCTGATTTACAAATGCTGACATAGGGTCAGATTCTGATTTCACAGGTAATGAATTTCAAAGAAGTTCTTGATCCTCGGTGACTTTATTGTAGACCTAAATCAGTTTAACTCAGCATATGAGCCACGATTCTCATGAAGAATAAGAATACAGTGACAGTAAATACAGTATTCTACATTAATTTCTTGCTTGGATTTTCTTACTTCAGTAACTTCAGCAACTGAAGAAGGAAGTGCTTTGTTTGGTTTTTGTGGGTTTTTTTTTTAATCCTTTTTTCCCTGCTCTGTTTCTGAAAGGCGTCTACAGGTGAGCTTTGCAGAGAGGGGCAGGTGTCTGAAAAATTACTTGGGGGCATCCTGCTCATGGTTCAGTGGAGTCACAGTGGCAAGAAGTTGTTTAAAAATTAAGGTTAATATCTGGGTCTGGAGAAATTCCTCTGTGCCTTGCAGTCTGTTCCTGGCACGGGGAATGATGCACTGCCACTCATATCCTTTCTCAGCATTTGGGGAATCCTGTCCTCTACTTCAGTGCATGTTTTAAGGGAGGCAAACCTATGACCAAGTAATAGCGCTGAAAATAAGGATCCCTGAAATGCTACTGAAACAAAAGATCTATTTACAGAAAAACAAGTATTCTGTGGTGACAGCTTTATTTGGAAGGGTGGGTGGATTTTTTAATAGAATCTGTTACAGGGTTGTACTTGACAGGCTGAGGATTGTTTGTGAGAATCCCGATTTTGGATTAGGCAGCTGATAGCCTGCAAGACTTTGGTGACTGGTAAAGCTTGCTCTGCTGAAAGAAGAGATTTCCTCCTTTAGCAATAGATCATGATGTTACAAGGCGTGTATTAGAATGAGAATAATACAACTCCCCCTGTCTTTGCTGATCATATCAAAACTAATGGCATCTTCAATTGTCAGAGCATCAAGTCCATCTTCTGATAAAATATTAGAAGACACACAGATCTATTCATCTTACTGGAGATTTCATTTTAGTCTGCAAAATATTTGCGGGCAATGCCATTAGATTAGCTGTGGGAATATTGCAGGGACCAATGTAGTAATGGGCTACCAGGATTTTGCAAAGGGCTTCCCGTAAATAATTTCCCACTTTAGGGTAAACCTTCCCTCTTAGGTTTGGACATGCTGAAGGGAGTGAAATTCTTATGTATTTTAAGGGATTTACAATATAATTATTCAAATTGTGACTAAAAATTTCTTATTTTTTGATGCAGGTTGAGCCATTTCCAGGGTCATAAAATTTGGTCTCCAGAACTGTTGTATGAGATTTTTCCTAAGCCATAACAAAAGAGGAATGTCTGCTGTCCAGACTTAAACCACAAGGTTTGACTCCTGCTTTTAGCTACTGAAGATCTCCTTAATTACAGGTTTACAATTTGGATACTAATGTCAATGCTTTCCTTTTCTGCTGCCTGAAAATAGTAATAGATATGGTAGAATATCTAGAAAATATGGTAATAGGTATTAAGTGGATTTCCAGGGTTTATGGGTTCTGACCAAGTCAGTGGAGATCAGGAAGACACCTGAGGTTTTTTTTCAATCATGTATTTTTATTTATTTGTAGTACAAAGACTCTTCGGTGGTACTTTTAGCAGTCATCTGTGCATACCTGTTGCAATTATCCCTAGCTTTTAGCAGAAAGATAATCCCCAGAGGAAGCAGGAAGTGACATTTAAATAATTTTTAGGTGTGCAGCTTGAGTTAATCACTAAAATATAAATTTACGATGGATTAAAACTGCTAAAACCTGCTAACCCATGGAACTTAGTGAAAAACATCATTGACTTCTGTGGACACACTGTTTAATGAAATACCTCCTTCCCCGAGCAAACCTCCTCTCTTCTGCTGGGTGACAAAAGCTGGTTTCAGGGGTGGGAAGGCAGAGCCGGCAGGTACAAGGTCCTGTCACTAGGGACCGGTTCGAAAGGGATCCTCTACTTCTTGCGTCCCAAACCACGCACACCTCCGCATCGTTGGTGTGGTAGTGATCAAAGCAGCCAACTGTTCCTGTAACATGAATTACTCACCAGACAAGGAGAGGAGTGTCAGGTGATCACTGTTTGGTCACCTATAGGGATTAAAGTTGTTTTACTGAGAGGTGAGGAAGGTACGCGGTCATGTCCTTAATATAGGACCATTCTTCCCGTATTTTTTCCCAAGAGGATTATAGTCAAACTCCCAGACTTCACATACCCCTGAGTTTCTCAGACATTTAGCTTTTTAATCTGACCACAAACCGTTTGCAGGTACATGCATGGCTCTGTGGGCAAAGGTTATGCAGTCATTTGCTTGGAACTGGCAAAATAAAGATTTCTGTGATTTTAGGTGTGTGAGCTGAAACTTCCTTTTCCCTGACTTGTCAAGGGAAAGAAAAGAGTCTGATCCTCTAAGAGCAAGCAGTATATTGAGTTGATTTCTCTTAGCTATGACAGAACCATTTGCTAAAACTTCCCCCAGAAGACAGAAGTGGGTTCTGCTGCAGTCGTGATTTTGATTTCTGATGGGCAGTAATAAAAGTAATAAGATCTATTTCACTATATTGGCAGAGTCTAGAGCCCTGCCTTGAATTATGTGAAAATCTCTAATGGTTGGGGAGAGCAGAGAAGTCAGGTGTTTGTTGGGACTTTTAAAAAGTTCATGCAGATTTTAACAACTTTACTTCCAAGTCACCTCTCGCCCCAGTCAGTCACATGGAGAGGCATTTTCATGGCCACTGACGTCATTGCATCAGTCGCTTGAGTTTTGTCAAAGTAACTCCACTCTGCTGGTTTGTGGCGGGGGAGGGGGTGTAGGAGGAATTGGACTTTCAGGGTGATTTTGGAAGGAGTTGCGTTGTCTGATTTGTTTGTCTAAAACAGTAACAATATGTTTCCACCTATTCCTCATAATTATACAGGGAAGACTAAAATACATGCCATTTTGAACTGAATGTCTGTATTAAATTGGTTTGACTCCTATTTTCTGCCATCTGTGGCATAACTAGAACAGAGAGTGAGAACAAAAAATATAAATGACTCAGTCACATTTCCTTTAGGAGGCACATCATGCCCCCCATTCTTGTCAAATAATTCATTTCAGCTCTGAGTGAAAACAGTGTTCTGACATCCTGAGCACGGAGAGGACATGCTGCCATTCTGTCATTTAATAGAGGGACTCAAATTTATGCTATAATATTTTGTTTAAGCAGCTACACATCATTTTTCTGTATGTTTAGATGGCCTCCAAAATAATCTCAGCACAATGCTGGGATGTAATTCAGCTTAATTAACTACTGAATTTTCCTGTAAATGTTAAGTACCTCGTAAGCCAGACTGAGGAAAGAACCAAAAGTAGGTTCGCAGAGAGGAAACTGAGACAAGTAGGTGTTGCTGAAGCCTCCCAGAAGACTTAGTTGCCACCTGAGTTAGTTGCCACTGACTCTAAGGAACCACACCTAGTCCCTGGAGTGAGACGGAGACAGTGCTACACTCCACACTCTTTGTTTTTCTTCTGTCCAGACTGACCATAGTAGGTCTCATCAGACCCATAGAAACCTTGATAGAGGGCAGTTGATGATAGCTGGGGCTTCCCTAGGGATGCACCTGAGGTCCAGCTGGGTGTGCCAGCATATCTTGGAGTCTGGACACACTCAGAGGTCTCACATACCTATAGGCATCTATTTTAGAAGCGTTGATTTACCCCAGATTTAACGTAGACAGGTGTTTCAGGTGTACAAAGTGTCCCTCAGCATCTTACAAGTGTTAGTGAGTTCATCATCACAGCATTCTGTGAAGGGGTGGCATCATTGCTCTAACCATAACAAAAAGTTTTCACAGAATCATAGAATGGTTTGGGTTGGAAGGGACCTTAAAGACCACCTAGTTCCAACCCCCCTGCCATGGGCAGGGAC
>NW_010229540.1:6120-15135 GCF_000690775.1 Eurypyga helias
TCCAGGGATGGGGCATCCACAGCTTCTCTGGGCAACCTGTTCCAGTGCCTCACCACCCTCTCTGTGAGGAACTTCTTCTGATAGCCAATATAAATATCCCCACTTTCCATTTAAACCCACTACCTCTTGTCCTATCACCACATGCCTTTGTAAAAAAGTCCCCCCCAGCTTCCTTGTAGCCCCTTCAGGTACTGGAAGGCTGCAATAAGGTCTCCCTGGAGCCTTCTCTTCTCCAGGCTGAACAAGCCCAACTCTCCCAGCCTGTCCCCATAGCAGAGGTGCTCCAGCCCTCTGAGCATCTCCGTGGCCTCCTCTGGACTCGCTCCAACCAGTCTATATCCTTCTGATGTTGAGGGTTTTCCTCCTGTATACTCAATGTGGGGTAAAAATCAGGTTGAAAATGGTGGTCGTGCTCCTGGTTTTGATTTGATTAATGCTTTGCAAAGCCTGAATGTTATATAAAACTCTTTTTTTAATGGATTCCTCTAGGAATGAAATTTTGACTAAAGGCCAAATGTTTTTTATCACTGATCAAAGAAATGATAGAGAATCGAGTTTACACATGGCACAGGTTAACAGTGAGCAAATGGAAGAATAAGTGATAATGGGGCAAATTATTATTGCTGAGTGACCTGAAGTGCTTAATGAAGAGGTCAAAATAAAACAAAAAAAAACCCCAAAGTTTGAATATTAGCTAGGTGCAAGGCAGTGTAATAAAGAATGAAGACGAGAGGCTGCGCAGGGCAGGAGGCTGTCTTTTGGAAAGCAAGGACTTTGAGAAAGATTTAGGATTCTTTTTGGATAAGCACCTCACAAGGAAATCTCACTGTAATTCTGTGGCTAAAAGGCCAATGCAATCCTGAGATGTAAAAAAGAGTCGTATCAAGCAGACGATAAGAGGATTTGGCCGTGTGCACAACAGTGGTAAGGCTACCGTTAGGAACAGTGTCCAGTTTTGGTGTTCACAGTTCAAAAGCAATGTGGAAATAGTCAGGCAAGTTCAAAGGAAAGGTATGAAAGAGGATTCAGAAAACAAGCGTGACAACATGAGGCATAAGCAGCTCAACTTACTTAGCTCATCAGGGGAGAAGCTGGGAAGTGGCTTGGTCACCACAGGTAGGTACTGACCCATGGATAAGATATCCAGGAGTGAGTAGCCACTTTATCTACTTGACAAAGGCATTACAGGACCCAGTGGTTGCAAGCTTAAGTTTGACAAATCCACCCTTAAAAGAAGACGCGACTTCCTACCCCACAGAGCCCTAAATAATAAAACTGTTTGTCCTGTAAAAGCTGTTACAGGTAAGGATGTTTAAGAGGATGTTAAATATGTATTTTTAAATACACGCTTTTATCCGCTTTGTGGAAAAATCTGTACATCTTTCTGTGCCTGTGTGAGTGGGAGCTCTGTCAGGAATTTGGTGGCAGTTCCTTGTCTCGCAGTCTGGGAACCTGTTATTCCTCCTGTTATTCAGTCCCTCACGAGGCTCTGGGGACCAGCATTGCCGGTGTTGCTCTCAGCATCCTTGTAACACTTGCAGTTTCAGAAGAGAATAATTATTATCAAATAATCGTTCTCTTGTTTTGTGGCTTCAGCGAGGTCTTGCAGACTGTCAGGGAGTATTTCTTTTTTTCTCTTGGATGAAATTGGCCACATATATCTTGGTTATTTGGGAGTTGGTTTATTTTTCTGCGTCCCCCTGGAGCATCAGGGATGAATGGGTGGCCGGAGATGGGGCCTTGGGTGGCTTTTGCCAGCACACTGGTGCAAATCCACCCTTCCCGATCATGGGTGCTGTATTTTCCTTTCATATTTAGGGTCAAACCAATTCCGGTAGTTGAATTGATTAGGACTTTTGCCTCATGTCAGATTGGCAGGGATCTTGAAGGTTACATAGCCTGCCCAGTACATCGGGCACAATGTGCACACTGGGGTCATCTGGATGCTTCTCAGTTAGGGCGTTTGTTCTTTCGCAGAGATATTGGGCATGGGTGACAGGTTCTTTTCCTTTTATACATAAATCTACTCTCCCAATGACTGCTGTGATTTAATTTTTGGGTTTAAAATAGGGATAAAACATATTGCTTTGAGATATATAGGAGACCAGGCTCTCAGCTCTGTTTTTAAATTCTGTGAAACTTTCTATAAATGGTTTGTATAGTCAATAAGGATATGATTAACAATATCATGATGAATATTCTGCACAAAATTTTGGCATTTGGAAATGCAGAGGCTTTTGTATCCAAAAGGAGTGATGTGATGATCTGCCTTCTTTCACTGAACAGTCTATAGAATCTCCCCTGGTAATTCTCACACGGAGCGTAAATCTTACAGATGAGCTAATGAGAACATTTACAAACAAACAAATGCAAACACCCAAATCTTGATTCTCTTCTAGTATTTCCTGGAGAATCTATTCCATTCCTTTCCTGGTTATTTGAAGTAATAATTAGCCAGGTTGATTTTCATAATGTTCTCTACGACTAATCACAGCCCTGTGAGCCTAGACTAAAATCCTGGCACCGGCCGGGCAGTATGAGGGTTTGGTTATGAATAACTCTATTCAGTTATATCCCTTGAGCAAAGCATGGGTTAGTAAGCTGTGGTATGTACACAGCTACACACATGTAAATAGTGAGAACAGTGCCAGGGATGGAGAATTCCTCAGAATTTAGGAGAGAAAAAACATTAGCAAGAGGAATTTTTTTTCCCCTGTCCCTCCTTTTTGAAGCTTTGTTTCTCAGTAGCCAGAGGGAGAAAAAACACATTATATGAGTAAATTGGCTGGAGAATGTAACCAGGGCCCTAGTAAACACTGCGAATGAAAGCCCATACAAGTGTGTATTCAAGCAAGTATGCGCAAAGATGGTGTTTTCTGCAAGCACTCTCTTGGAGGAAAATGCTGTTCTGTAAGTAAATCACTGGGAAGAAGTCGGGCTTTGGCTGAACTGCCTTGTGTTTAGATTTTTATCAAGGTTCCTGATTTCCCCCTTTTGTTCCCCTTCCCCTCTGCCCCAGCGTAGTTTGTGTGGTCGTATCCGATACTCTGAATAATTCAGCTGAAATCTGGGATCCCTGATGACCAACACCAATTTTCAAATTATAAGACTCAGACTGTATGATTTTGGAGCGATAGAGTTGGGATATTTTAAATTCTATTCTGTCAGGGAATGATTAGGCCATTAATTTGGGTCATATTAGTACGTCTCCCCTGTGCTAATGGGAGGATAGACCCCCTTTCATGTTTAATCTAAAGAGGGATTGATTACTGGCAAGGTTGTCTCACAAAGGGATGTCTGCCACCGAAATAAGTGATGAGCTCAGTGAGTGAAAATGTTTAGGCTGCACTCTCTAAATGTGGATTTCTTCTGTGCCGAAGGCAATGAAAGCCCTTAGGTGGCAGCTCTGTAGATTTTTCTCATTGTGGGCAAAAATGGAGATTTTTTTTATTATTTGTTAGCCCAAGGCTTCTTTCTTGAAGTTGCTGCCGATTGTTGATGCTGATTTCACGTTTCATAAACAGCCAAATCATGTTCAAGAAGCAGAAAACTGATCTCGGAGATGACATAACCACTGGCGGCGGAGGAAAACGGCAGCATTGCCGCTGTCTGACGGTGAAAGAAAAGGGCACCTTTCCTCGGAGTTTGCCAGCAACTTTCACTTGATGTGTGCGTGTTAGAAAAAGAGCAAGATACCTTTGAATAAGAACAGACTAGAAAAGTTGCCTAATGTGCTTTTTTTACTCTATTACTTTTAACCCAGCACTGCAAAATTCTTCCTACCTATAGCAAGTAATTTAATTTGGAAAGGCAAATAAGAGCTCATTAGCTGATGCACTGCTACAAAGTAAGCGAGCAGATTTTATGCCTAGGGACAGACTTTTACAACCATTTTGCAATGGCACAATACAATGCAATGAATCCCATAGCCTTTTCAGAGAGGAAGAGGAGAATATCCTCCTTCCATTACTTGAATGGAAGTCTTCTTCACCTTAAAACCCTTTGTATTTGAATACTGGGGCCATGGAGGTATTGTAGGGGATTGCACACAATTGAGCATGAGAGTGTCCCCAACGGCCAGTTCTATCCGTTGGGTTTTCTGTTACATTCCCTGTGTATTGTGGTTGGACATAATTGCCATATCGGAGAGTTCTCCATCGTACTCCTCAAAGAAGAGACAGTAATATTTCTGCAAAGTCTATTTCCTTGTATCTCGTGCTACATCTGGGTATTTGGGGAGATGTTAAGTTTCCTTCTGTCTCAAAAAGATGGTTTGTTACTAGTCTGTATTAGAGAGTGTTTGATATACGACTGTCTTTTTTAGTTCTCTAATAATGTGATTTTCTACAAGCGCTTTGCCTTTTATGTCACTTATCTTAATGATTTTCAGAAGCCATCTTAATTATTTTTGTGAACACCCACCTTAGTTTCTGGCAATGAGTGCATGTAGATGTAAAGCCCAGGCGGAGAACCTTCCACATCAATCTGTAACCACAGTTCAGGGTTTTTAGTATTTTACAGCACCAGGCTAAATATTTTCAGTGCGCAAAGGGTAGATCTGGAAGGCATTCAGAGGCTCGGAAATCATATTAATGTCTTTAAAAAGTTGCCTTTAATTTAAGTTCTGATTTAGTAATGCACAGATATTCAAACTACAGTAAGTTATCACTCATTGGCGGTGGATGAAATTCCTGCAGTTTCCACCTTCAGTGTTTTTTTTATGGTTACCCCCAGAACCACGTGAGCGAAGCAGATTTATGACCTGTGAAACAAATATTAGCACGGAGCACATCAGTCACTCGGCTCAGCTTGGAGCGTGTTTTCTCCCAGTCGGGAAACCAGACAGGTATCATTGCTGGGGTGACTCTGCTCACAGGTGTCGTCCCTCTGGCTTGAATGGAGAGTTTTGTGTGTGAGCAGGTGTTTGTTGGCCGGAGCCCAAGGACGAACCTCTGGGAATGCTTTATTTCACATAGTACCCGCGCTGTGGGCTTGCAGACCCTCACTCAGCGCTAAGAAATAACCATAATAACCTCATGTATTCCTGGAAACTGAGCGTCAGGCGTCATGATTGGCAGGGTTTCCAGGCGTGTGACAGCATCACCTCTGGACTTAGGGCCAGCACAGGCAAATAGCAGGCGCCGGCTTCAAAACAGCCCAAGGGAGTTGTTCTGCTTATGATTTGTGCTGGACGACTGCTCCATACAGGGCATTTCACAAAACAGCGCTCTGAATGCCAAAAGTTTATGTGGGTTCAGAAAGGGCTCGGATGAATTCCTGAAGGAAAAACACCTATGGAGAGCTGCTAAACATAAGAGGCACCTGCACCAGCTTAAGAAATCCCTTTGCTGTAATTAGCTGGAGTCGGGGAACGTGTGATAGTGAGGTATCGCTGCGTGACCTCCCCATTCTTCCCTAGACATCCTCCCTTGGCACATGCCAGGTAGGGTGCAGATGGACTTCTGGTTTTAGATGGTAATTGTTGACCTGGGAAAAGCTGGTGGTTGGATTCTTCTGGGGAAAATGTAACTCTTAACCAAGTTGTGGATACCCTCTCCCTGGAAGTGTCCAAGGCCAGGCTGGATGAGGCTTGGAGCAACCTGGTCTAGTGGAAGGTGTCCCTGCCCATGGCAGGGGGGTTGGAACTAGATGATCTTTAAGGTCCCTTCCAACCCAAACCATTCTGTGATTCTATGATTGTGTAATCTTTCCACCAGCAACCCACAAAGCCATCACAGGCTGTCCGGAGGTGCAGGCAAGGCAGCAGATCTGTTGTGCAGGCACGTGGGATGCAGACACTGCAGCAAGAGATGGGGAGCGAGGGTTGTTCCTAGCTGGGATGCTTGGCAGCTCTACAAAAAGCAGTTTCATGGAGACAACTTGTTTTTCTGGGCAAGGACTACCATCACTCCTAAACGCATCTCATGAATTCTCGGTAGGAGAGGTGGTCCCTCCAGAAAGAGAGGCTGAAATTACTTTCACATCCTCTCTTGCACAAGGTGTGACTTTTCTAGAGAAGAAACTGAGGCTTAACTCCACCTATATAAGGCTGTCAAACCTTATTCCAGAAAAACAGTGGAGAATATGTGGAGTCTTATCCTTACTTTCAGGTCAAACCTATGGAAAAAAAATCCTACAGTTTATTTCCTTTTCTGCAGGAAACTCAGCATATGAATAACATGCCTAAATTACTGTTGAAATGCATCTAGGGGCATACTAGAATAACTGCTTTGAATGTGATTTGATTGGAGATCCACAGTGATTCCAGTTTAAAAAGGCAACTTCAGCACAGTTGGTGAAGAAAAAAGGAAATCACCTACTTTGATATTTGTTCTGTGTCAAAGTCTTATTTCCATTCTTTTCCACCCCTCCATGGCTTCTTCCCTTGCACCTTTGCATCACACAATTCCCAACTAATCCCCACTGCTTTCAAAAACTGTTTAAAAACGGGAATGTTCAATTCACTATTGAATTGTGGACTCGCAATTTGATGCTGAATCTGCAGGCCTTAACAGAGATAAAATTCATATTGACCCTGGGCTCTTTGATGGGATATGGCAAATGTCACCTGAGTTATTAACAGCCAAACAGAATAATGGGCTCCGTTTAGTATTTGAGGAAGCTTTACCAATGAATTGGAGATTTCTTCCTAATCCCAGATGCCGATTAGTTTATATTCCGATCCACACAGTTTGCTAACCTTTATGATTTTTATACTAGCTGGAATGAGTGCAGAAGCTGTTATTCAGCCTGTAAATGGCTAATCTTTTTAGAAATTTAAGATTAGCAATGTACATTAAGAATGTTGAATTTAAATGTAATCCTCTGTTCACTCACCAGTGCAGACTGTTTCAGGATATTTGTTACCACGCTGAAAACATTTTCGTCTCTCTTGGAAATGGCATTTATATTTCCTATTCCTGTGCACCATTGAGTCTTTTAAAGAGCAATATCTTGTTAGGCACTAGGGATAAAAAACTAATCCTTGATCCTGGGGAGCTGGGACTCCTTCGTGTCAGAAACCCTCAGCCAGAAACACCCGCGTGCTTCACTTGACTTCCAGGAGTAATCCCTTGGTATTCAGATACTCATGTGAAGTTAGGCACGCGGGTTAGCACGTCTGGGGCTGGAAGCCCAAAATTAATCGCTTCCAGCCTCCGTGTTTCTCACGGTAGCACTGCTGATAATGGCAAGATGGTAACGGCGATGTTCTCTCGGACATGAAACAGAGGGAAGAGGAAACGTTTTGGCATCAGGTTCAGTGAAAACTACTGTGTTATCTTGTCCTTGTGATTCACGTTCATTATTTATCACAACTCCGGATCAAACAGGCTCATCATTGTCTTTCCTTTTAACACAGTGCTTCCCTCCCTGGCCAGTGTCAGGGGCTGCTGTCCTGCAAACTGCATGAGCTGTGATCCCGAGCTCTTCAGTCGCTCGCCCAAACCTTCATCTTGTTTTCTGGCTGGTGTCAAGCTGGATGTTGTTCCATAAAATGGGGGTGTTCCTCTCTAGGAAAAAAAGAAAAAAAAATCATACATGAAATGATGCCAAATTATAGACCCCCAGCATGCTTTCTGCCAGCTCGCAGTAATGCTTTGGTAGATGATACCATTAAAAATGGTTTCAAAGCAGTGCCTTTCAGTGCAGAATATTCCGACGGTGGTTTCACGCCACCCATGCCCACAAGAGAAGGTCGGCCGTGAAATGTGTGATGGATTCGAGCGCAGCCAGTGAATCCTGCAGACCTGTATCAGGTCCCTGAGCTCTAAGTTGTCTTCTGAACACAGATGTTGGGATAGTAGTTGCGAGGGCCGAACGTCACGCTGTCCCAGGTGTCCCACGCAGCCTGTGCAGTCCCAGCAGTCCCATGCACCCGTGCTCTCTGTGTGAAGGAGGGGACAGCAGCGGGAGCCTGCAAGTTTGCTGCTTACGTGAAATAAAAAGACGTATCTCCCCTTAGAGCAGGTTTATGAACCAGCCTGTCCACCCCTGTAATACTCTAATTACTCTTCAGTAACCAGATTAATTGCTGCTCTTTGTGAACGGTCTCCGTGCCCCTAAAACACCAGGTATAGTGCAGTTGTAGGATGGCAAAACATCTGCCAGGCAATTTAATGTAATGCACATAAATTGCTTAGAGGCACATTCTGTCTTGTCTTTTACCCATCTGAATGACTTTTATTTTGTTTAAGGAATGAGTCACTTCTGCTAACAGCACGCCAGGATCCTTAGCAGAAGCCCATGGTGCCCGTGACAGGGTGCCTCGGAAAGATGCTGTCTCGCCTGTGTTTCCCAGGGTGTGTGAGGGGTTAACCCCAAAGGACAGACCTGGTGTGTTACCCTCATCCTTCATCAGCAGAACCCTGCGGTGGATGGGAATTCCTCTTGTGGAGCCGCTCCGTGAGCAGGTCAGCAGAGATCCCTTAGGCAAGTTTCATGTTTGCCGTCGATTCTAAGTATCATATAATTGCATCCGATATACGGAGTATTTTCCCCATCATTCTTCTTTGAACCCACCAGGCACGCGACCCTACCATGTGAGGTAGAAACAGACTTGTTCTTACTCGGAACAGCAGGATGTGAAGTGCTTTTGTGATCTCCTTTCCATAACGGACAAATGCCCTGCGTAGAGTTTCAGCAGCTTGTGATTCCTTCAAAGTAGTCTACTGGGGGAAAAAAAGAAAGACCTGCTGGAGCTACTGAATTATAAAATATTTTAAAACCAGAGGATTAATTGAAATGAGTGTTTAAAAAAATTAGAGATGTCTGGATGCTTTCAAGCTTTTTCTGTTGGATTCCAGAGAATCCAGAGGGAATAATTTGGTAGAAAAATCGTAAGCGCTAAATGATAACCAAATATTGGGTCACTACATTCAAGGAAGCCAGATGTAACCTGAACCCAAGTGTGGCCTGATCCAAGTTACCCAGATAACCTAACCTACCTCAGTGGTACTACTGCTTTCACTAAAGGTTTTAACTGCTGGGAAATTCTCTTAAGTGCAAATATATATA
>NW_010229540.1:15170-18214 GCF_000690775.1 Eurypyga helias
CAAAGTTTTGCAAGTATTAAAGTTTCTAATTAAATAATTCATATCTAAGTCAAAGCTGAAAAATCCAATAACTGTAATGGTACATAAAGCTGCTGAAAGATGTTTTAAATGTATGCATCTAAAGCTTCATAGCTGCATTTCTAGCCCAGCCTTCTTCTGTACTCTAATAAACCCTTCTCTTTCTTATATATGTTATTCCATCTTCTATCTGCCACAGAGCGCTGGGCTGAAAGGCAGGTGCTGGGATCCTCCCTATAGACACAGGCAATAAAAGCACTAATATCCAACCTTTCCTTTTCTTTTCTTTTTTGTTTTTTTTAAGGCTCCAAAGTCAGAGAACTCTGGAGCTGGAGGTCTGGTGACTGACGAGCAAGTGGGCAGAAAGAATGTGTGTGCCTCCAAAGATTATATATTTCAAAATACTTTCCTGGCTCTATTGGTAGTTTAGAATTTAAACTAATCAATTATTTGATATCAAAACCAATTTTTGACGGAAAAAATGCATTTTGAAATAAATGGGAAAGTGTATGCTTTTGTCAAAAACTTTCCCTTTTTTTCAGTTTTCAGCATTGACAGACTTGGAAAATTTTCCAGTCCCTTTCCTTCGGAACATTGTTATGATGAAGACTTTATAAAAATCGAAAGTATATTTTAAAAGACAGAGGTTTTCTTTTCCTTTGGTATTTTTCATGTCCTGCAATATATGGTATATCTCAATTCCTTTGAAGTCAATGGGAACCTTTTCATTGATTTTAATGGCAGCTGGATCAGACCTTTAGTGAAAAGCAATGTACAAGGGCGCCGTGCTAACTTCAGGCTGGAAACAAATCCTTTTAGGCAGGTAGCACTAATGGCAGACCGGGCTGTGCTGGGAATGATGATGCCTGGAGTGACACGATTTGTTTCCTGTTTCAGTGCTGGGCTATATGCAAGCAACTTTTTGCTGCCTAGAACCTGCTTATTTGGGACAGAAGATAGAAAAGGCTATTTTTTGGAGCAACATGAGTGTGAGTCTTGAAATAAAGTAGATGCAGGAGACTTGTAGGGTTATGGTGAGGGCAGCTGTATGGGGAGAGGCTGCCTATAATTGAGAAAGCTTTACCACATTTGATTCTGGGAAGGGTGTTCTTTCAATGTGGTGTGTTTTGATAAGCGGTATGAGAATTTTTAAAGTCAATAACTTGGTTTATAAACTTCAGCTCTGCTGGACTTAATCCTGCAGCTAGCAAATCCACAGACCAAGTAGCCCAGCTGTGTCCTCATTTGTTAAGATCTTAAACCCAAGAAGACGTCTAGGATGCTGAATTTTATTAGTGTTTTTTTTTCTTACACGTTTATAAAAAGCCTAATAAAGGCAGATAGGAGTAAGATGTGCAGCAAACCCAGCTCTTTCAGTAGCAAAAAGAGGGAGAGGAAAGAGATGCATTTAAATTATCTTTGGGCTGGCCCAAATTTGGGTCTTGTGTCAGTAAACCTTGTCTCTGCCGCAGGGAAAATACTCACAGCAATCAGGCTGACTCAAGGAAGCACATAAGCACATGCCTAAGGCTTCTTGTCTTAGGTATACTTTCCTAAACAGGGGTACTTTACTGATTTGAAGTCTGTGCCGCACCATTGTATTGTGTGGAATGAAAGCCTCACCCTGGTACTCTTGAGCAAATCTTTGGGGATGAATCCCAGGGCTTGTATGGTTCTCTGTTAAACGGAAGAGTGCAAATTTAAGCATGCACACAGCCCACAAGGGGGCTGGGGTTGTAATGAAGAAATCCTTCTCCTTGCAGGAGTGAAATATCACTCATTATCAATAATTTAAAATATTTTATATTTCTGTTTATATGGTTAATGAATATTACAGATTATTTTATGCATTGTATTAACAAATGCAGTACTCATTAGAGTCTCAATGTGGGCCTGCTTAAGAAAGTCACATATAGCACAGCTGTAACATTTTTTTTAAAAAGCCATCCATTATTTGTAACACCTTTTAAAACTGTTTATTGCTTTATATTTAGCAATTGCTGGTATTTCCTTCTCTCCTTCTGTTTCCAGCTGAGCTTGATTTTAATATGGCCTTTTTTGTTTACTTCAGCACAGATGGCGAGATGTATGAGGAGAGCTTATATATAAAGCCTACTCTTGTTTCCTATGAAATCCATATGAATTTTGGCCATGGACTACAATGAGTGCAGAAGTGAGCCTGGCGTAAGATTGCAGTGTTGGATTGTTTTGCTTGTAAGAGGGAGACTGAATGCAGATATTTATGATTACAGAGAACATAAATAAAACCAAAGCAGCCATTTCTCTTTTTTTTTTCACCTCTGTTTTCCCAAGGGGAAGAGAAAATAAGTGTGCTTCATTGAAGTAGGTTGCATACAAATTTTAAGTCAACAGAAGGAGGTATTTTGTCACACTGCACTGTACAGTTGCTAGTGCAGGTCTGAGCACTACTAGCATGGGACTAGCATGATTTGCTTGGAGAGAAGCAGCAAACCACCATAAAACAGGTAGTTGTGGAAGCACTGTTGTGATGTCTTGGACAATCTGCCTATGGATCATTTAGGAATTCTGCCTGAAGCTGTAAAGATGGCCCTAAAACAGGTAGTTGTGGAAGCACTGTTGTGATGTCTTGGACAATCTGTCTATGGATCATTTAGGAATTCTGTCTGAAGCTGTAAAGATGACCCTGTGAACTTCTCCAGTACACAATTAGCTATATGCTGCCTAAACATACCCCCACCAAACTAGGGACAATAATTACGAGGCAACAATGACTGCCAGCCAGGTAAAAGTGGGAGTTTGGTGAGCTGAAACTTTCTGAAGGTAGGACAAAAACTACAGTATGCTGCTGGATTGAGTCAACAGGAGCTGTGCAGAGCCTTGGTAGAAAGGTGTTTTGGTGAACTTGGCCAATAATCTCTTTTGAAAGAGATTCAATAATCTTTAAAAGAGATTATTGGAAAGATGATGGAACAGCTTGTTCTTGGTGCCATCTCAAAGCATGTTGAGGAAACAAATGAACAGTCAGCATGGATTCAACAAAGGGA
>NW_010229541.1:0-867 GCF_000690775.1 Eurypyga helias
TTCTGGTACCCGGGAACCGCGTTTCACAGAGGTGACAGTATCCAGGGGCTGTCCGAGGCCACGCTGCACATCGCAGCCAGAAATCCGGGCTGAGGGGGGGAAACCTGCTGGGCAAGACACCCCCCGCTTGAGGGAGATGACGGTGGGGGCGTTAAACGTGGCTCGGGCCGGGTTTGGCCCCTCCTTAGCGGAAAGGTCAGCGAGGCAAGGAGAAGGAAACACGGATAATTCGAGCCGAAGTGCGTAGGAGGCTGGGAAGGGGAGCCAGAGGAATATCACAGGCCAACATGGAGATATAATACGAGATCTTAGAGCATCAGAACTCGAAAAAGAGTCTGGTCGAGATCCATTTCTATATGTAAATGATGAAATTGTATATTCTGGTGCACAAAAAAAAAAGGCAGAAATGTTCTGTTCTGAGTTTGGAACAAATCAGGAGGATGTATCTATCCATATGATGCGCTTGGAACAGAAAGTTTCCCAGCTGTAACCAAGGAGAAAGTGCGATAGTATTTGCTAAAAATAGAGACTCCAATTAACGGCCTTGACTAACGGAGCCGAGCCGAGGAGTCGCCCGAACCGGTGCTCATCCCCCGAGTCTTCCTCACCTGGAATCCCAAAGGGGGGTAGAGCGCTGTTGCTCTTCTGATGCTGAGGGTATAAAATAGGGATTTTGGGGAACCGGGGCGTTTCGCTCAGCGTCAGCGCTGGGTAAAGTAACGAAGCGTTTGGAGCACGAGCAGCAAAGAATTAGGGAGAGAAAATGCAGTTCCTGTCACCCAGGGTGGTTCTGCGAGAGGTGGGAACAGACCTGCCCTTCCTTGGAGGCATCGGGAGACCGGTTGAATCATGGAATCATGGAATGGT
>NW_010229542.1:0-555 GCF_000690775.1 Eurypyga helias
TTCCAACCCAGACCATTCTATGATCCCTTCTCAGGACACATTTACTGTCCTAGTTTACTGTTTTTGTAGGAATGACACAAAGCCATATAGTTCAGCAGCCAGTGATGGCAGTGGAACCTGTAACCCAGCTCAGTGCCTGCAAAAAGAGAAGGGAAGGTGTTTTGACTGTTGGCTGCAGAGGAGCGGAGTGGTCATGCGGAGGGAGGGCATGGGAAGCCAACCATCTCTCTGAACAAAGGGTAAGACTCACCCTATGGGATGTCCATTCCCTAGGGAAAGGCTTGGGACCGCTCCCTCCACCTTGGCTTCTCTATCAGAAAAGCCCATTTTGTTACATATTTTGGCTGCAAACCCCCGAAGAGATGATTAGGACACAAAGTCATTACCCAACATAATGGCTCACCACCTTAACTGTGCCAAACGATGCTTCTGCAGCTACCACCCCATCTGATTTCGAAGGCTGTACCCAGGAAGCATTTCTAAGTGCAGAGGAAACCGCACGAGCATGGTGCAGATGCAGGACAGAGGCTGAAGGCTTATCCAGGTGAGTCTTCC
>NW_010229542.1:586-11654 GCF_000690775.1 Eurypyga helias
CTGATGGATGAGGATTCTGTCCAAGGACAGACCAACAGCTCAGTCCTGCTGCTGGCTTTGTGTAGGACTGGTGGAGTCTCCCTGAAGGACAAGGGAGACATTTGACTTCCCTCGCAGGTGCAGAGTGTGTGCTGCAGCTTACAGCCCATCCCCTCTATGGCTACTTTTTTGGGGGGGAAGGTGAGCATTCCTCCAAGCTGCGTACAGCTTCAGGTTTTGGAGGCAGTTCATAGCCTGCTCCACCCTTTCTCATACAACTGATCCAACCTTTCACGATGAAAATGCTAGCTGTGCTTGATTCAGTTCTCTAATTCAAGGTCCAGAGGGCTTCCAGCAGAAGGAAGAGAAGAGTGGATCTCAGTTCAGCTCCACTTGTACAACCTTCTTTAAGCCGGTGTCCCTTCAAAGCCCTACCCACCCACTCAGCCCAAGCAGCCTGGAAACCCAGCCACGGAACAGGTATCTCTAAGGCAAAGCTGGATCAGCTTCCAAGAAAATGCCCTGGCTAGCCTAGCCCAAGGGGCTGGAGAGACACCTTAGCATCTTGCCATGAATGGGATGGCCCTATCTCGTTTCGATATAAAAAACACGCAAGGTTTGGATTGCCTGAAGGCTGCCAGCCTGCATACTTACAGACATTACGTGTACTCACCAGCTTTTCAGGACAGAAAAAAATAGCAAAACCTGTGGCCTCCTGTTTTGGGTGGTTATGCTGTACAGCCTGCAAGTTAGGGAGTAAAACACCAGAAGAGCAGAAATACTCCCTGACCCACGACAAGAGGATCTTGCACCACTTCATGCAGGTGCAACAGCCCCAGCAAAGGAGAGGGCGCAAAGTCAGAAAGACAAGATCTGTTTAGAAACCCACACTTTGTGCCAAGAAGTAACAGCCTGTGCCTTTCCCAGTTGTACCACCTGAAGGCTAACTTCACCCAAGCCACCCACCGAAACACATGCACTTTTCTTCCCTGCTCCATTCCTTATTCCAGGGTTGAAGCTGGAGGAGTAAGGAGTTTGCCACTACTCCTTCCCATACCCTGCACGGGCTGGAGCAGCCTGAGGATGCTTTAGCTCACTCCCTTCCAGTAAGGTAACTGGAGGGCCTCATGCCAGCAGGGAATGAGGACAGTAAAACGCCGATCTACAGTTCAACATGGATTTTGCACTAGAATGCCAGTGCACAATAACAAAGTAAAAATAGCAGCTCTGTCTGTCACCTTTGCAACAGCAGGCAGCTTTTCAGTCCAAGTTTCCTGCGTAGTCATTTATAGCAGCACGGAGCAGGTGGAAATCGTTGCTGCTGTGATCTGGTGACATTTCACACCCACTCTGGATCAGGGGAAATCACTGTAAGGAGGTACAGAGTGAGGGAGGCAAATGTATAGCACAAACAGTCTCCTTCAGACAAACGTTTGGCAGCAGCTAGCTTCCACACTCACCATGGCATACCTGCAAATAAAATTAGTCTGCCTGGACAGATGTGAGATGCTCTGCAGTGCTGACGAAAGAGAGGAATCAGCTTAGATACTAACAAGCACCCATCTGCGGCACGGAGCAGGTGATAATCCCAGCTCCAGCCTGCACATCCCTTCCCAGGTCAGCTCACCTTCTGCAGGTTTGCTCTCTCCCCAGGGAGCAGGGGAGGCAAACTCCCTCTTCTCGCTCCCAACAAATCTGCATCTGCCATTCAGAATCTGTGTTTTCTTATTATAGAGCTGACAAAGTGACAGCAATAATTAATCTTACTGTGTACAGAGCTGATTGATATCAAGCAGAATTAAACTACTGTAATCAAGTTAGCCCATTGCAGATGTGTGAAGTGCTACAGTTTATCAAATTCTGCAGGCAGACAATTTGATTCTGCATAACGAGGGAGAACAATACTGACAAGATAGCGGAGAGCCAATAATATGATGCAGGATTTCATGAATACCTTTTTTTAGCTCTTCAAAAGTGCCACACTTGTCAGCTGTACAAAAGGTGCCATGACATGTTAATACATGTCAGATCAAAATTGTCAACGGAGGCTGCATGCTGGCTCCGTGGGGATGTGCTCTGTGTTCCGATTGACGTGTGGTGCGCAGCCTTATTGTGAGACACCGGAACTTCAGAAGCTGAAGGCTCCTGAAATCAAGTAAGGGGACTAAACGTGCATGTCTATAAAGGTGTGAAAAGATGCCGCTAAGGGGGCTGTTGAAATAGAAGCAAGACTCAACAAGGACAATTATCTCTGTCAAAGGCTTTTGGTGATCGATGTTGGCTGTCGTCACAGAAGGAGGAGGGAAAACCACAACATGAATATTTGATCAAAATAGGCCAACCTGAAGTCTCTGCCAGAGCATGTGATGCGACTGTTGGCGGGGTTTTTCTTTCACAATGGATTAGAACTTCATCTTGCTTCACCAGTTTCTTTTTCTTCTTCAGCTGAAGTGCTTTTAGCACTCACCACAAAAGGTACGGCTCGTCAGAGCTGGGGACATCTGGCAGCCCACGCCAGCACGGCAGCAGGCCCGCTCCCTGTCCAGCACCCTCCCCACTCACCTGGGGTGAGATTACTGCAAACAGGCTGCGGGCACTGGTAGAGCAACACGACAGGCTGAGCTGAGCCAGCAGCTGGCTGCCTGCAAAACCAGGCAGCCCTGCTCTTCCATCCCACCTCTCCCCCCAGTTTAGGTCTGGACATTCCTGCCCCCTTTCTTGGTGCCAGGCCTTATATGGACCCCCAGTCTCCTCCACGCTGATTCAATGCACTAAGCAGACAAGTATCAAAACTGGGGGACAGGACCAAGTGAAGTTTCCTATGCCACAGGCAATATAAGGCCAAGGGACAAGAACATGAGCAAGGATGCCAGAAGGAGGGGAAGAGGCACAACCCTTGTTGTGCCAATTCCAGGAAGGAATTGGCTCAGCCCTCCCAATAGCCAGAGGAGCTCTTGGATTCAGAGGGAGCAAGTGCTGTCAGGCCTTTATTTGATGCACCTCAGGCAGCTGAGACGGCCCAGGGACTGTTTACACAGAATTTACTAACCCCTTGGCATTTATTCCCGTTTCACTCACGATGCTTTACACCTAACCTTGATGATAAATCTCCTGTACTCAACCCTGTTCTTCCTTCCCTTCAGAGAACCAAGCTGCTCAGCACTCTCTTAGGCACTACGTGCTGTTAACAAATCATTGCAGCGTGGATGTTTGCTTGCAAAGCCCAGCCTGTAGGGAATTGCTTATTTCCACCAGCAGCCTGGTCTATTGTTCAACACGGATCCTAAACCTGGAAGATGTGACCCAACCTGCGCACTCAGTCTCCTCTTTCAAAGACTTCTTTCCAGTCTAGCCAGTCTTTTCTGGCAGATGCCACAAGAATAGGAATCCCTTGGTGCCTCAACTCCACAGACCATGCTGCAAAGCAGTCACCTCCCCCTGCCCCAAACGTGCAACCACAAAGAGGGACATGTTGCACCTATCCTGCTGACCTCCTTCTCCTACAGCATGGAAGTAGATGTTTCTAATCCACTGAGATGATGAAAAATTGGCAAGCAGGAGCAGATCAGACAAGAATCTGGGTATTTCCTCCCTAAGGAAAAACTGTACATGGCAGCATTTGCTGCATGTGTCTGACCATTAAGAGCAACACACTAGTGGTGGAAGAGGCCTTCTAGGTTGCTAAGACTCACTCCTATCACAAATAGCTCTCCCATGTAAAATTGCACATAAATTGATCAAACTCTCTGAAACTAATTAAGTCTGTGGCATCTGTTGCAAGGGCACACTCCCCTAATGCCCAAAAGCTCTCTACCAATTTCCAGCCTCTGTTCATTTCGCAGCTGGTTTATACTCATTTTCTCTGTTTACCTCCTATCAATTCCATTGACTGACTCCTTGACCTCATATTATTTAGTGTTTCATTGTGTTCCTTCATGCTCCAACACTAACAAAAGGAAGTGCAAACACGGGAGAACACATTCAGAGCAGCAAGAAGAACAATTACAGCTTTAAACAATTATGAAGGGATGAGGCAAAAGGTAGGGAATGGCCCACAGCTGAATCTTGACGTTTTCTGCATAATAAATAAACAAAGAAGGACTAGAAAATTGGACCTATCAGTTTGAAATGAAACAAGATTCTCCATGCCGCACGCAAACGGAACAGCATTAATAACCTCAGGCAGTGGCCACTTCTGTGTTAGACCTGTTGTATTAGTGGGGCTAAGCAAACACAGCTGCAGAACCGGCTTTGGGGAAGAAGGAAGACTTGAGGAAAAGAAACTCGGTTATTGGAAAGAGCCACGAAGGCAAATTTACTGTGATTGGAATAACATGGTAGAAGTCATTGGACAGTCTTTGTAAATAGATGTAGCAAGTTATGCTTCCTTTGCTCTGCAGAGGCAAGATGAACATGAAGAGTTTGTGTCTTGCCTCTAAGCAAGCAAGGGCTACTTTTAGTGGTGTTGGATTTGGTGGAAGAAGGATGAAGGTTCAGGAGCTGGGTGGTGCATGGGATGAAGCCAGCCAGAAACATGCTGGGGTAGGTAAGAGAGCATGGCCCTACAACAAACACGGTTTCCTCTTTCCAGTGATTTGCTCTTTCCTGATAGAAGGTCATTCCATATTCATGCTTCTGCCTTCTCCCCAGTTAATAGCACCCTCCTCCCCAAGATTACCAGAACGGACAGCACACAAGAGCAGTTAAAAGAGAGAGCTCTTAAAACAGAGCAGTTTCATTTCTGTGAAGCTCTCAAGGTTATCTTTCTTGGCTTTGAAGACACTTTTTTGCAACACCTCCTCTTTCACTAACCGAGATCCAAGTTTCCGAAGTCCCTTATGGAAAATCTCCTAAAATGTATCACATAATGGCCTTCCAGAGAGAACATCTTGAACTGAGGCAATGGAAAACATCTTCACAGGCAGCAAGCAAAGAGGTAACTTAACAAAGAATCATTATAGGAATAATTAGGCTTTCTGCTGGCAACATCAAAGAGTTTATTTACTTGATAGAGGACTGAAAAATAGACCAGAAAATTATATAAAATGTTCCAGCTCATCTGAGTGCAAGCACAAAAGCTTCATGTGCAGCTGTATCACCCTTTCTAAGCTAAAAGTGGATAAAAGCCTTGTGATGAATTTTGTGACTACAAAACCATGAAAAGCTGGGGGGCTCTGACCAGAGTGCGCTTAAGCACCTACAGCAGTGTAATCTGGTTTCAGAGAAATTCGTGGGAAAAAGTCAAACCATTTTCTTTTCTATCTTAAAAAAAAAGAGAGAGAATTTTTGAAGTTGTACTGAAGAACTCAAAAATTGATATTTTTTTCATTTAAAATCACAAAAATCTTAGATTTTAATTTCTGGAAAACGTTCTTCTCCATATACTTCCTCAAATACAAACTTAGAAACAATCTGCAAAAATTGGGTTTTGGGTGCAATTTCCATTTCTGTCAAAAGTTTTACCACTGAAAATTCTGGCAAAGATGTGTTGTTGCTGACTCTACAGCTCATTTATAGAAGTCAGGTGAATGGCTAAAGACATAACAGGTACAGGCATTCGTGCTTGGCCTACCAGGGCACCTACCACAATTGTCCGTATTTGCTGGAGGTAAGCACGAGGGAGAAAATACACCAAAACACAGTGCAGACTTGGTCAAATGAAATAGTTCACAAATTCCAGTATTTTTTCACTAGAAAACATACTGTTTTGTTCTGGTACAAAGATGCCAGGCCATTTCTTTTCACATCTGAAGAACATATTCTGTTCTATATCAAAGAGATGTTTGGGACAACACAATCTCTTTTAGCTTTCTCATTTTACATTTCAGGGACAGGGGGGTAGGGAGGGGGTGGTGTGTTGTGGAATAACCCACAAGCATTTTCCTCACACATTCCTAGTTCAGTCAGCAAACCAAAAAATCAATTCCTCACCCGTTTCAAATGCGCAGGGTCACTAAATGTGAAACACATTCTTTTCCTGTAAGTCATTCCTAATAAAAGGCATGAAACTCAGTGGGCAAATGGCTTTCGTGTAGATCTGGAGACATACAAATTGAAATTAAACAAGTGTCTAGCGTCCCCTCTTCTCCACAGGAGATGGTTATTGAAGGGTTTTCTAGAAGCTAGTGGTTGTGTGGGTTAAATTGTTCAATAGGTTTCATGATGATTTTGCTATGTTCAGTGTAAGCAGCATTTTACAATAGTGGTTTCTGTAAAGAAAAAGGTATTGGACATATTTCAATGAAACATTTTGCTAATCATCACTATCATGAGCTTAGTTTATTAAGCAGATGATCACAGATGAAAGGTCTTGTTCTCAATGTCCAATTTTCTTTCATGCCTCCCTTCATAGAAGGGGCGTTTACATTCAAGCAGAGAGGGGGAGGCAGCAGTATGAGCAGGTTCCTTGCCGATCCAACACTTTTACGTGTTTAAACTGAAAGTGGGGAGGTTTAGATTAGACATCAGGATGCAATTCTTCATGAGAGGGTGGTGAGGCACTGGAACAGGTTGCCCAGAGAAGCTGTGGATGCCCCATCCCTGGCAGTGTTCAAGGCCAGGCTGGATGAGGCTTTGAGCAACCTGGTCTAGTGGAAGGTGTCCCTGCCCATGGCAGGGGGGTTGGAACTAGGGGGTCTTTAAGGTCTCTTCCAGCCCAAACCATCCTATGATTCTATGACTTTCTTCTCTCTTGCTACTCAGTTCCCAGTATGTCTCTGCAATAAAAAATGCTAGGTCTTCACACAGCACCTATCAACATGGTGGGGCAGGGACAGCTTGATTTTCACCACAGGGACCCTCTTGCATCCATCAGCATAATTTAATAGTGACACTAAAACCCAAGTAAAGCTTTCGCCGTGTGGGAACAAAGAGAAGTCACTCCCCTCCTGCTTCAGCCCATGCTCTTTCGTCGACCAAACAAGGTGATCGAGCCCCTCTCACCAAACCCCAGGGCTTGCTTTGCTCGCAAGGGTTTGGAAATGATGTCCAATGTTCTCATAGGTCGTCATTGTCAGGGGAAGATCCCCACTAGCACAGCTGACCCAGCAGCCCTGACCCCTCCTGCCCCCATCACGCAACCTCCCCCCAGACGCACAGCCCCAGCATAAGCAACGCACTCACCGTTTCGTGTATTTTTCTACTCCCACAAACCATGTGCCTCCCGATTTCAGGAGATAAAGCACCCTACCACAACAGGTTTTTGCAGAACCGCCGTGGTCCTACATCTTGTGCTGAAGTCCTGAAGGCGGCGTGCCTGCCACTCCAGGAAGCGAGGGGATGGCAGGGGATGGAGATGCAGTCCCTGTGCCTCCGATCACCAGCTCTCAACCCCAGCTCTGCCCTCCTGTGTCCCTCTCTCCCGTTGCCCTGACAGAAGCTTTTTTTCTGGGTGCAGCCCAGCTCTTCAGATTTGGAAAGTTCAATATTGCCAGCACAGACAGGGAGCTGCTAGCCAGGTCTTGGACTTGTACACATGGATCAGCAAGAGATCCTGAGGCAACAACAGATTGTCCATAGCAGGTCTACCGACCCCTGCCTCCTCAAAGGCTCAAAGACAGCGTCCCGACACACTCTCTCCATTTGAGAGGTTCATACATGCTTCCAGGAACAATTTTCTGCTAATATTAGGAGGTACAGAGCTGGCATGAGAAAATTACACCTGGAAGTTTGAGCAGAGATTTACAGGGCGGGGGGAGTCAGGCTGTATTTCTCACTTTAGTACAGCCCACCATGTGTTCACCCTGCAGTTCGCTCACTCCAGGCCATCACTGCAGCGGTACAAAGACCTGACTTCTCCTTACCCTCAGACACACAGACACTCGGGATGAAGCTGGAGTTGTAACTCCATCGCAGAGCTTTGTCACAGCTGTCACCAGTTCAGGAAAAAGAGTCGTGAAACTCCTCTTCCATTTTGAGCTAACCACTGAGCAGTGTGTTAATTTTCTGGGTCAGCATCCCAGGATTTTCCTTTTCCTAGCATGCTGTTCAATACTCTCCACTCTTTGACATCATGTACAACTTCTATAGCAAGAGAGTGCTTAATCCCCTCTGAAGTAATTTCTTTCTTCTTTTATGACTGGAGCCCTGGACAGTCTGTTATGCTTCAACCCCAGCGCTATATTTAACTCAGCCATCTTGTTCATTCTTCCTCTTGTCTACAGCTTGGCTAAAAGGAAGGAACTGCAGTCATGAATAAAATACCAGGAAGAAAGTCAAATTGCTCAATACGCTTTTAGGCAAATTGCAGCATCTGGAAAAGGGCTGGATTTCTACAATGTTCTTTATTCTGTTTAGGAGGATTTCCATATAGCTTGCTGCTCAGAGGTGAAATGCGAGAGTTAAAAAGATGTAACCTGAGGAATGGAGCAAATGGGACAGAAATTGAAACAATGGTCAAATAGCAATAAAATTACTCTGGTCACAGGGAGCTGTGTCAGGCTCCTGACCCAAGTTGAGGAATGGCCACAATTCACAGTATGGACAATCCTGAAATATCTTATGTACATGAATTAGGTACGTTTGGGTTTTGCCTGAGCACTAATCTTCAACATCTCTACAGTTTATTTAATGCTGCTTTGTTCATCTTTAGCAGGGACATATTTTCCTGAGGCATATAGAGCTCGCATGGGGGCAAAGACAACGGCTGTTTCAGGTATCTCTGACTAAACCGAGTCTCCTATCTACATATAAAGGCACTTGAATGCAAACAATCAGATCTTCGCAAACATGGTAGATCCAGATAATTTTTCATGACCCGGGGACAAAAGTTGCCAATTCTGCCTCTATTCAGTCGGTTTTCTAAATACATTTTGATTTTCTGTTTTGCCTGAGCACACACAACCGAGAAGCTCCAGGTTTCAGCCTTTCAAATGTGATTATAACCGTGCGGGTGACAGCCCACAGAGCAGACACCAGCACACGCATGTGCTTACAACACAAATGTTCAGATAAGTCTACATTTGCAGAAGTGTAATGTGCTGAGAAAATTAATCAGCAGTCACATTTTGAAACAATTTCAATCTGCTCTGTTTCACGTGTTTCTTTTGGTGACAGCAAAACCTCACGCAAATCTGCCGAATGTTCCCAGCAATTGGGCTTGCATACACACTAGGAGCCAATGATGAATTTCACATTCAGCTTTGAGACCTAGAACCAAGCAAAGTTAAAACCCAGCTACAAAAGCACGGCACACATGATAACAAAGTCTCCATTCCCAATGTACCAAGCAAGAACTACCTCTGCCCTGAATCTAGACCCTCACTGAGTGGCCCCAAAGCTGGGACTGATGCCAAAACTACAGATAAGTCAAAAGACCAGTGTTTGTTTAGTAGCTGGTTAAAGGAAGAAGAAACTCCTTTTACATTTTAAACATCAGATTGGCCTGAAAAATTAACCAGGAGAAAGCTGAGCCAGGAGAACCTGAAGCCTTTAGCCTGTGACATCCTGCTCATGGCAGGGATTTCTATCATGGGCAGATGCTCCATATCCCTAAGCCTTCCTAATGGCCCTGCTTCCAATCACAGCAGAAATGCTATTCTCCTCCGTGCCCTTGGCCGCAGCAAGGATCGGAGGGATGATGCCTCCAGCCACCACCCAGAAGTCTTTCTACTCCCACTACCCCTGGGATAAATAAAAGAGGTGTGGAAAGGCCAGTTGCTTTGCACCAGCCGTCCAGGAGGTTGGAGGAAGGCCAACCGCCTCATTGCTCTGTGGGGCTGCTCACAAAGATGCTTTTTTTAATTGTTTTGTGTCCTTATTGTTCCACCAGACCCACTCTAAATAGGCATTTCCTTTGCTATTGATGAAATCTGCTTCAGTTTCAAAAGTTCTGTTTGTGGGCTGTAATCTCAGTCCCAGTCCAATTTAAATATCTGTTGTTTTGGTGGTGGACTTCTGGACCATGTCCCTCTAGCTCAATGCCAAAAACATAACGGAGAAAATTTCCCCCACCGTTAGGAGCCATCTGGTTCTGCTGCTCTGGAAAGTGAGACAGATAAGGAGCTGTGTGATACCCGTGTAAGGCAATTTGCTGGCCTGTTTATCATACCTGACTCTGGGGTGCACAGCTTTATTTTGATTTGATAAAAAGCAAAGGAGTACAGCTGCAGCACACTGCTGCTTCACTAAGCCAACAGATGGGCATCACTGTAAGGAAGCCACATGGCATTTTTTTGTTAAACTCAGCTCATTAGGTTTTATCTGCAATATGTTGCTGTATTGGCAGAAAACCCTTTAGCGAGCAGAAACATTAGCCAAAGTTTGTCAACAGATACAGGGAAGATGCTATTGTGGAAGGATATGTGCCGGGGCAGGGGTGGGGTTTGATTGCTTCTCGATGCTCAGAAGTCAGCTCTCCGAAGTTTTTTCCCCTCGCTCTGTAATTTGTGCTGTAATGGTAGGCCTGACTCGCATATTAATAGAGCTGCTATTCACAGTTTGCAATTGTTGGAGCAAGACCATTCACAGAACATCTTATCTGAATAGGTGCAGAAAGTTTGTCAGCAAAACCTGGAAAGTGGGAGTTTTTCCTTGCCTCTAACAGGTAACAAAAACCTGGATGACCCCATTTCTGTGAAGTGAAAAGCACATTTCAAAGTTGAGAACGACCTCTGCTTTTACAGGCTGTATTATTTTGAGAGATTTTGAGTTTTAAGGAGTAATTTCCTATCTGGGGTCGCTGGTTTAAATTCCAACAGGCCAGTTTACATTTCTTGGAGACAAGCTAAATTCCATGCGTTAACAGCAGCTTCAGCTACAGATTAGGAAACCAAAGCATCTCCAATCCACAGAAGAAACATCAGAAACCTTGGAAAGTTTCTCCTCAGACAAAGGAATTGAAGGGGCTGCTCTGGGAGCTCCCGGACATCTCAGTGCCTGCTCATCTGGGAGTACCAGGCATCCCTAGACAGAATGGGGTCCATGGAGGCATCAGGAGCTCTCACAGCCTTTTCTGGCACACAAACATGCACTGACTTAGCAAAGGCCAGGAAACAACCATGTTTACACCTTAGTCTGGGTCAGAAGTGTTTTCGAAGCAACCACCCTGACCCACTTGGCTTTGGGTCACGGCCACGAAGTGTCAGGGAGC
>NW_010229542.1:11675-19476 GCF_000690775.1 Eurypyga helias
AAACCACCAGATGAGCTGTGGTGACGCCCCAGTCCTCACTGGGCACTCTGTCCTGAATTAATCTGAAACAACCCCCCAGAAAACATGCAAAGTGTGGGCAGCGGGGCCTCAGCACCGTTTCACCCTACAGCACCGGATTACTTGCTGAAGTAAACGCATCGAAGAATCTCTCTTGGTTTGGTTTATGGGCGGTAAATTTAATTTCACACTGGGGGCTTTCATTTACTTCAAATTCAAACCAAATCAAATCAAACTCAACCAAAATTTAATAAGGCCAGTTTAAACCAAAGTGGGAATATCCGTACAGTTTTCTGGTTACTCTAAATTTACCAGTCTAATATGATACTTGAATTAAAGCAAACTAACTCAGCATCTAAATGTAACCTTAGTATCTGTAAAAGAAAACATTTTTCAGTCATGAAGAGCTGAGCTATGTTTTCCATTAGTGGAAAATGTGATCACATTCTGAGATACTTCGTATTTTTATACCAGCATTTATTTTTGGCTGTTTCTGTATTAGAACAGTGCCCATTATCTTGCTATAATTAAAGGTCACTGCTCCTGTTACTATCTATAGCTAGAAAACTTCATTGTAGGCTGCCACATCTTGACCCAAAATTAATAGATGTACCTCAGATCATATATTTCCCCTTCCTTCAGCTGCCTAGCCCATGTGCATATAAAAGACTTCCCAGCTCTCAGCCGTTTTGGGAATGTATCTGACTGACTGCAAAACGGTAAGATCACTGTTTCTGGGAGACACCACTGTAATCATCGCTGGTATCAATCACTTAGCCTGGGGTTTCATCAGCAAGGAGCATGCAAGCACCAAGGCAAGACTTGAGCCCGTGGTCTTCTCCAAGGAGCCCAGCTACATCGCTGGAGGGGGCAGGGAGAGCCCTGCCTTGAGTACGCTCCTACAGCAGTGGTACCTCAGCAAACTCGGTGCAGGAACCGCCGGCTTAAACCGAAATCCCTTTTGGGTGGATTTGCCTTTTTGCTTGATTTCTGCAGAGCAACCAGCAAAGTGGAATGCTAACCCATAAGTAAAGTTCACTGGCGTTTTTGTAATTCAAATAAAGAATACCTTAGACTTATTGCCAGCTCTCTCTGGCTTTAGGTCTGCTGCCACACAGTCAGAGCTTATTTTATTGTGGGTAAAATGGAGTCTATAGAAGCAAAAGATGGTTTCATACATAGAAAAAAATAGACTCCAAGTTTGCTATATGCTTTTGATCTTTTTGTTGTCATAATGATCTGAATCTGCTAACCAACAGCGCAACAGACACCACAAAATAAGAGAAACATTTATTCCCTCAGAAATAGTCCTATTTCCCAGCAGTCCATAAACTGCTCATTTCCAACACCAGACGTTTTCCTCCATCTCAAGCACTAGAAATTTTTCCGTCCTTTTAAACTTCAATCTTGCTGGGGAAAAAAAATACAGTATCTAGTCACACATGAAAGAGCTAAGCTCCATGGTAATTGAACAGCAGAGATTCTACACTCCAAACTCTGCCTGAGAGCTCATGTGGATATTGCCTTTCAAGGGCAGAAAGGGGAATGGCTTTTCCTGATAACCATTGTATATATAGAAACTACAGGGGAAAAGCAAAGGGCTATCAGCATGGTGGGAGGGAGTGGGAAGAAGAGAGGCAGGATTGACTTTGGAAGAACACCCCCAGGTTTTACCTGAGACAGGGTCCGTATAAAGAATTAGGTCTAAGACTCTACTGAAAATAAGAAAAATCTTCTGACATCCAAGTTGTAATTGATATTCATGAAAATGTATGAGATTAATGTACTCACTCGCACTGCCTTTCAACCTTATAATGAAAGCAGTCAGGTCTGAGAGGAGACGGCGGAGAATAAGAGGAGCGGGAAAAGTGGAAGTGAAACAGGGAAGGGGAATAAGCAAACAGAGCTGATGGATTGAAGTATTTCCTTTCTATGGATCTGCTGGCCACACATGGGTCTCTTTTGCACCACAGAACACTGATTATCCCTGCTGACCTGAGCCACTAACTACCCCAGACCTGTCCTCTTTCCAAGCATCCATCAGAGCCTGTAACAAGCTTCTCTCTGCACGAAGGTTTTCTGATCCCAGACGAGTAGCACTGACCCTTTGCTGTTTAGTTTTAGGGTTGGGACATGAGACAAAAAGGACTTAGCACTCTGCCAGATTTTCTGCGGCCTTGAGCAGTGCTGTACCAGAAGCACCAGGCAGAAGGGTCTCCAGAGCTTGGACATGACATGCCACCAAAAGCTTCCTGATGTCTTGGGACAGCTGTAGGACACAGTATATAGTGCCACTGGAAGAGAGTGCAGAGATGAAGGGGCCCCACAGCATAGCTTTTGTTGCAGTTTTGTTAGGGTTACTCCAACCCTCAGTGGTGGAATGTGGCAGCCCTGGGCACTAGCTGCTCATCGCGCTGTGAAGTCTCTCAGTCCTTCCTGCAGCACTGAGCTATGCTGTCTGGCTGCCCCCTGAGCGGTCTGCCTCCTGCACTACCTTCCTCTTCACAAACAAAGGCCATGGCTTTTAGCAAGCGCTCTGAATGTTTCCAAACAACTGGAGCTCCTTCATTCTTCGTCAGTGTCTCTTTTACGCTATTCTTTTTTTTCTGACCATCTCATTTTCTAAATTGCCTCATCAGGCAATGATGAAATCCCATCCGTGGCATGTCATTTCAAGGACCAACAGGTTTTGTGTGCTGGCACTGTCTTTGCTGCAAAAATCAGGATCAAGGACAGGCATTTCTCAAGCAACTCTCCTGTTGATCCTCAAGAGTCTCCCTTGTCTCTCCTTACACACTTCAAGACAGCAGTTTCATGCACCAGACATAGTCTCTTCACAACCCCTCCAAAGCAATCTTGTCCTCTGTGATGAAATTTCTCAGAAGCTGTCCGATACCCTGATGTGCTGCCACTAACTTTTTGGTTGTGCCATTTATTCCCTTCATCCTACAGAGGATGATCCGTGTTGCCTTGACCTTCATCCTGCAGAAACACAGACGCATGTCCTAAAACCATTCAGACTCTCTTTGGAGGACCTTGTCCTGGCCTGGAACACTGTCAGTCTCCAGCCTAACATTTTCAGCTCCTTACATTTTGCTGATAATCTTGACAAGACTGTCTACCCCCTATGCTTTCAAGGTAGAGCAGGAATCATTCTGTCCTGTGCCAATCATCATCTTAAGATACATTTAGTCCAGTGTTGGCCATGGCTCAGTCCTGTCTTTTCATTAACGTCTTTATGGAAGGATTGGGCAATCACATGGTACTAAATGAAATGTAAGTGCGGAGCCAAAGAAAACCTTCCTGTTGGCCTCCATCTATGATTAGTCTCAGTAACAATTTGCCATATAACCTATAGACTTTTGCAGAAATGAGACTGTTCCTCTGGTGAACTGGCAAAATGCAAAAATGCGGCTAAAAGAACTGTAGGAAGGACTTTGTTCTGGGGGTGGGCTCTCAGTGAAACCATCCTAAGGAACAAAATCATGGTGATGCACACATCCCTTGTTCATAACCTCTGTCTGGCTCCACCTATACTGTAGAATCTCTTCTCCCCAAATTGGTGTAGCTCAAGTGCTGTACAGTAGTTAATCGCCTTCTCTGCTCAGCTTCGCTGGCATGGCACAGCAAATATCTGTACAGCATGTCTGACGCAAAACTGGACAGCTTTACAGGGAAAGAACACTTGAAGGTTATTGCGGAAAAGAATGAAAGTGAAAATGTAAATATCACTACTGAAGTACTAACATGGAACCTTGTTGAGTGATGTTCCTATACTGTAAGTTTCTCCAGAAGCCACGTACCCTGTCATATTATATCCCCATCACACGCTACAAAATATTCTCCAGGGTGAGGAGACAGCTGTTTGTGGTGCATGAGGGTACAGGCAGTCCATCTGGGAAATAACATTCCCATAAGACATCCTTTCAACATTTCTAAATAAAATGTTACTTTCACTTGTCTGACGTAAGGGCTGGGGAGTAAAGGACAAAGTGGGGACTTTTCTCAAGAAGTTTAACTTCAGTGAAACTTTAACTTCACTTTAGTGAAGTTCGATGTTAAAAACTGCATTTTCAGCTAAATCTACAGGTTTCTTAAGGCCACAGCTGAGGGTGCTGGAGTGTGCTTCGGCCCACAGGCTGCTCAGAGCAGTGTCTGGGGAGGAGCTGCTGCACAGACCGCGGAACAGCTCTGCAAATTGCGGTGTCTAACAAATTTGTCTGGTTTTTACTAAGTCTCACTTTAAAAATTAAATCCCACTTCCTCTTAAGGATCATTAAAGAATACACCAGACTAAAAATTGCCTGCACTCAGGTATGGTGCCTGTTTGATTAAAACCCAAGAGAATAGTGCTGGGGGCTGCGCTCACACTGGCCACGTTGCACCCTCACAGCTGCACAGGGGTGTCACTGCAGGAGCTGCAGCACCCACACTCACGCTGCTGTGCTTGGCGCCCCAGTGCAAGGAACACAGGCGGAATGAAGGCGTGAATGCTGCAGTGACAGTTGGCGAGATGCTGAAGGCTTCCAGTTCCTATTGACCCTGACGTGAAGAGAAGGGGGATTCAGAATCTCCTCCGAGGCCCTGCTTTGCCACTGTATCTTGTTTAAAAGGGTCGGTTTTGCCATTATGAAAGAAGTAGGTCACGGATAACCCTTACCAGTTCCCATCTACCCACTTTGCTACTGATGTGCATTAGCACAAAAAAGTAACATTAGTCTTTTCTCACATAAGGATGATGCAAACTACCTTGTCGTGTTTAATTCCATCACGTGCAAACAGGACAGCGGAGCTGCCCACATCTCCGTTTGATTTTCTCCTGTACTTTTTTCACAGGGTTTCTAGGACTTCCCCCCATCCCTTCCGTGTCGGCACAGAGACAGGACCTTGTTAGATTGCCTTTTTGTGTTTAAGAAACCAGATCTGCCCCCCCGGCTGGCATTGAAAACCCCAGGGGAAAGAAAACCACTTTCTGACCTCCAAAGTATTTTCTGAACTAAGTAGATCCTTTCTTTTTCAGCAGAGCCCACAGAACAAAGCTGGTAGTGATCGGCCTTTATGAACTGAAGAGATATTGGGAACCGATGCAGCTCGGGATTCAACATGCTGTTACCCCAGAGACAAATTCCCTCCAATTACTTCCCTGGTTTTGTTTCTTTGTTCTGTGGCCGCACTGTCCTCCCCCTGCACTTATCCCAGGGCTGCACAGGGAAAGCATCGAGGTCCAAGTTGATCAAGAGCAGATGGATTCTACCTGTACTCAGCCTCTCCATCTGTACTTTAATTGATTTCTTAGGTCAATGAGGACTTTATAGGCCAGTTTTCCCTTATCTTGAGAGTAACAGTGCACGTACGGAATGGAGACATTTATATCCCACTCCAGGAACAGCATGCTAACTATATTTATCTTTCCAGGCGATTGTGCCAGACTCATCACCATGGTACCTGCAGTGCACGGACTTTTCGCTACAGCCTTTCGATACAGAAGCCATTTGGTAGCCCTCAACAACTGCTGGGAGCCATGAAGTGCAAGGGACCACTGATGCTGCTCTTGAGTTATTTGGGGAGGAGGGGAAATGTTATTGTTAATCATCTCTTACTGTTTGCATCGCAGCATGCTCTGGTATGTTAAGTGCCTTAGCTCTCCTTCCAGGCTGAGGGTTTGTGGATTATTAATCATCTCTCCTTTCAAATATATAAATCATGATAACAGTAAAGGCAGAGGAGGAGAAGCAGCAATCTGCTCTTAACCCTTCCAGCTCAGAGCATGCTGTCTGTCCTGGCCAACACATCACCCTGCTCTCACCAGCAGTTCTGGGTGGTCCCTGTGCCAGTTACCTCTCCAGGAGAGAGGCCCCAGTATTTTTAAAGCTGTCTTCATGCCTGCTCACGCAGTCATCCCACATCCACCAATTTTGGGGTTGCAGGCCAGGCCCAGAAGGTGACTGGGAAGTCACAGGTGCCAGGCTTCTATAATGAGGGAAAGCAGTTGGCTGGACCTCAGACCCACTTCATTCCTTGTACGAGGATGTGGAACAAAAGCACACAGAACTGCTGCAGGCACAAATACTGTTGGGTGGAGAGAGAAGATACACTGGGCATTGAAAAACCACAGGGAGAATAACCTTGCTGGGACTCTCACGTCCATAGAAACCAGGCTAGTTTAACAAAGATTCAGAGGTGACTTGATGATAATACAATTCTCAGAAAGAAAAAAACCCAACATACTCTTCTCCTTTCCTCCTCCCGAATTATTCTACCTTTTGTCTAGGCTAAAAAAGTATTTTTGAACTAGAGCAGACTTTCCTCAGCTGGTCTAAGTATTATATCCAATAAATACTTATTGGAGTAAGGCTGCATCTAAGCCAAGCCCACAGGCTAGACAGCCTTCAAGTCTACAGGAAATCTTTCAAACTGTACAGACCTCCACCAGTGCCAGAAATCTACACTGACTGCAGTCCCAGCTAATGAAGTTCTCGAAAGCCAGAGCAAACCACTGCTCAGGCTGGACTCTCGTTCAAAGCTGCGACAGGATCTGCAATCCAGGAATCAAATCTTGTACTAAGCTTCAGACAGTGCATAACCATACCATGTAATGTATCACTACACTCCTCCAGCTCATCACAGCTAGGAAATAATTTAAAAATCAGTAAGTTTATTGTAAGTAAATTTGCCATAAATAAGTAGGATTAAAATAGGTTTTTTTCAAAGTTTTCATTTTTTATAAATAACAACTTTGGCAAACACACTGATATTTCACAATAGGAAAGAAAAAGGAATGGTTAGGGAAGGTTTTGGAAAAAAAATTTTAGTAAGACTAAAATTTAGTACTGAAAAAAAAAAAAAAAAGATATTTTGTCTTTGGAAAAGCAAAATTTGCAAACCTGAAGTGATTTATCTCTAAACATCATCACAGTCTGATCACAGCAAGACTCACCTCAAGTGATTAATCACAAGACAGAACCACCAGCTCCGGTTTCTCCCCACATCAGTACTGGGGAATCCCTGCCAGCTGAAAAAAGAGGATGATGCTCACTTCAACTCTGGGAGAAGCTTCAGTGTGCAAGAGCAGTGCTGTGGTCTGCAGAAGGCGAGTCCCTGGGTGAGGTAGGGGACTGGCTAAGTCATTAGGCTAGATCCACAGCAAATTAGGCTGGATCTACAGCAAAAAACTTCCACTGGTACAAGTTTTTATTCCAGGGAGACATCTCCTTTCCTAAGTTTGTGTATAGGCATGAGGTTTGTTCATGCCGAGCATCCTAGGTTGATCTGGGAGAGGAGGAGGTACAGCTGCCTAGAGAAGATCACTGTTGCAGCAGAACCACCACAGTAAGTGTGCTGGTAACATTAGTCCAACAGCTTGGGCATTTTAAAATTAAATCTAGGACAGAATGACAGATTATTGCTAATTTTCATGACTTGCGTGTATGTTTTATGCTATGGCATAGATTAATATTTTGGCTTTTTCCTGTTGTTCTACAATGTTTATAGCTCATAAGAGCAAATCTGCTTTTTATGTCACTAGTCAGCCAGAATGCTCTAAAGGCCTTGCAGCAAAGCAGGCCTTGCAGCAAAGCAAAGCAGCCGAAATCCTAATTACAGTGACTGAGAGCTGTAGTTGCAGTATTTCTAAACACTGGTTTGATTTCAGGTTTAACTGTGTCCTAACTAGGCATGTTTATAAGAGATCACACAAGGCTGGTCTGTAAGTATATACAGCCAGATTCTCATGTAAATCAGCACAGTCCCATTTCAATGCCCTGGGCTCCAGCCCCAGGGAAAG
>NW_010229542.1:19486-41866 GCF_000690775.1 Eurypyga helias
ATCATTTTACACAGCAACTGAGCCCATTACACTTTTGCAGCACCAGAGTGGGTCTTAAATATTGAAGGTTTTATCCTGCAGTGGGCTAAAGGGATCCACATGTCCTTGGAGCAGCAGGCATTTAGTGCATCTCTGGAGAAACCCAGTGCTCCACGTAGTCATTTTCTGTTATCATCTGAGCAAGGCTATGTACGTACTGTCACGGCAGGTGAAACTCGCCCCTGTGAAGACAGTCTGCACTGGTTGGAAGCTCATTTCAGCCTTTGAAGTGAATATGAATAAATTTATACAAGGGAAAAGCTCCATCCTCTCTAAATCATCTTTTATACAGCCCTGGAGCTAAAAGCCCTATGCCCAGAACTGTATCGTGAACGTGCATTCAAAATCTCTGCAGATGTGATGGGGTCAGTGTAATACCTCTGCTTAAATTTAGATTGACAATTACAGAGAGCAGCTCTAGCATTTCTAAAAGGAAAAATGTATCCGATTCCTCTCTCTACTAAGACTCAATAGGTCCAGCATAAAGTGTCTATAATACCAGCAGTGCCTCAAGAGACATAATCATCAATCTTATCTGCGTAACATATTCAGGTATTTATAAGTAGCCAATAAAATTGACAAACTTCTAAGTGTATGAAGCAGGAACAAAAAGCTGTGAAGATCATTAAATAAACGTAAGCTGCCACAAAGCTCTCTTGCTTAGCTGTGATTAAGCCACGACCAGGTTCAGCCCTTCGTGTTCTGATGCGAGGGTAAGGATCAGCAGAGGCACCGAGATCCCACCTCGGGCAGCCTGGGAGGGAGGAAAGCCAGCGCAGGTCCCCAGCAAAGGGCACGTACATTAGTTGTGTTGGCGGGAGAAGCCTACCTCCCCGCTCCGCTCGCGGGGCCGTATGGGGGTGATCACGCCAGCCTCGCAGTAGCTGAATGCAATTTTTCACGTGGACAAGCTGTCAAGTCTCCAGGCAGGGAAAGGGGCTGCTATCCCAAGAGCTGCCTCGGGGAACCTGCTCCGAGATAGAAGCAAAGCCGTTCTCTAAGTAATTATGGCAGGAAGAAGTTAGCTTTATCTCAGAAGTAGTTAGCTTTATCTGAACCCAGGAAATACTCCGGAATACCTGTAGAGCAGCAGCTGTCCCAGAATAGCTCAGGCAATCAGTCTGCCCACACAAACAAGCCGTCAATGATTCACCTTGCAGAATGAAAATGACTTTTCCTGGAGGGAAAAATGAACAGTAAGGGTTTGTGGCCTGGTTGAAGCTCAAGCTAGATCTCCTGTACTCTCCTCATACAATGAGCTTCTCCAGGGCTCCTGTGAAACGGTCTCACAGGCAAAGGAGGCAAACATAGCTTTCGGCAGCATTTGGTGTCAGTGGCTTTGCCCTCACGTAATGAGCAAATATTAGCTCGTTTTGGTTTGCATCTTTTTTCTCAGATGCCAGCTCTTATTCTTTCTAATCTACCTAAGAGTAAATATTGCTAGAAGCAAGACTCTCCTTAGAACAGCTCCTGAATCATCTCTGCTGTTTTTTAAGAGCATTTGAATTAGACCGAGAAAGCCACCCTGTAGTCATCTAAGCTATATATTGAGCATACTCATTTGATTAGAATCGCTTTGGTTTCCTGGACTAACATTTAAATGGGAAAAGACATTCAAAATGAACCAATATTAGATATAGACCTTGCAGGCAAAACACTTATTGTGCTGAAAACTTGGAATACTGCAATATGAGAGAGGGGGGGAAATCCTGTCTAAGTGTTTTATGCAAATTGTAAGTAAGTAAGAAGAAAAAAAACATACCAGAAACATTACTGAATCCACCAATTGGATGTTGCTCTGTAGGCAAGTTCTTAGGCAGAAAGCAGTAGTAACTTATATTCTCCACAATGAAATTGAAAATGCACTTAGAGTATAGTGGATTACAGCTTTGTGAAATATTACAGTTTTCTTTATTTGCTTTTGCAGGTAGTTAAATTTAAGCACTACTTACATTCCCTCTCATCCCCAAATTTAAAAGGCAATAAATTGCTTTAGTGTTTTCAATTTCTTTCCCTTCAAGAGATGCAAATTGATTGCCTGAATCCCTCCACAAACTTTATTCTTTTGAACAGGGGAGAATAATTTACAAGGCCATTGGCCCCATTAATCCCCCTTTAGCTCCATGTCTCCTTTCTCGGAGGCCACCACTACAACCCTTCATGTCCAGCAAGGCAGCAGAGCAGCAGCAGCCCCTGTAGCCCCACATCAGTGCTGCCCCACAGCCTGGGTTCAGGGTCTGTTGTACCTTTCAGCTCAATAGCATGGAAAATACAACCGGACCTGGAGGAGCAAAGGGATAAAGGATGCTCCTCAGAGACACTCTTGGAATGTGCCTCTAAAGTAGTTCTTGGGCTAGCAAATCACTTGTGTGTAAACCAAACAGACTGGTTTTCAAAGTTTCTGGCTGGCAGAGCCAAAGCAGCAGCAAGGAGGAGAAGAGGAGGAGGAAGAGAGCAGTGTGAGCATACAAGCCCATCTCACCTACGTTACTGGTAATTCAGGTTGCGCTCGAGTCACAGTGAGCAACAGGCACACAGCACCGGTGGTGACACCCTCCCATAGACATGCTGCTCGACACCTGCACGAGCTGCTGAGCACCTTTGGGCTCAAGAGACCTCGCTGCTGGGCACCTTTGGGCTCAGGAGACCTCGCTGCTGGGCACCTCTGGGCTCAGGAGACCTCGCTGCTGATCAGCACAGCTCATCAGGACCACACACTGGCCCTGGCCCTTCTGCTCCCGCACAGGCACATGCATATGGAGGAACAAACCTGAATCTACATCTAAAAAGGCTTTCAGTCATGCACAGCTAGAAAGTTGCCTCCATAGCTTAAGATTACTTAGACCAGAAGTTTGTTTCAAGGAATTTTTCAGGTGGTGGGTCAGGCTTTCTTCTGCCCCCAGCACACGGGGGATCCACACCATGGCTGGAGCCTTAGCAAAACTACCTATTTGTATAAAGATCAGAGCAAGCACGAAGCTTCTGTCAGTGCAGTTTCAGAACACATCATAGAGACTACAATAAAGATTTTAAGAGGCTGATAACATGGTAGAAAAGAAGGAAGTTCATTTAAAACTATCTGTACCTTTTGATTCTGCCTTTCGGAAAATAAAAAGACAGAAGCATGGGGAGTGATGAGGGGAGAAATCCACTCAAGGGGGGTACCCTCCCTCACATGGTTGGATTTTTCCTGGAATAGCAATCATTCCATAAGCAAAGCCTTACTGCCATCCCTTGCACACATTCCATACAGCCTCATCAGTCTTCCCTCACGCAGTACAAAGTGCACGCGTGCTTACTGTCAAGTGACAGGAAGACAAACGCCATCGCCGGACAGTGCCTGCTGCAGCAGGTTTGCGAAATGGGAACCTGCAAAGCCTTAAAAGGGTGAGGGGCTGGCAGCACAGCTAATTCTGTAAATAACTTGCACGCCTCAAAAGGGAGGCACGTCTCTCAGGAGAGGTCCTGAGATAAGGCAGACAACCCGAGTGCCGAAGCTGACGTGCACAAGCAGCGGGAGCGCGTGGCCGAGGAGTGTTGGCCAGCAGAAAGCGCCTCAAAATGCAGCCACTTGAAGATGTTGTACACTCAGAAATCCTGTAATCCCATCCCCACCCTCATCTAATGTCTAGTCACAGCCCATCAAATGCTCCCTCTTTATTAAATTCAACTGTGAACAAAATTAGCAAAGAAATATGGGGTTTAATTAATGTTTGCCTTGAACATAAATGAAAGAGAACTTGAATTTTTTTAACTCTATTTTCCTAATCAGAGTCATTCAATATCTTGGATGCTAGTAAATTAATTCTGAACTAATGAAGTTAAAGGAGGTCATTTGTTAGAGAAAACTGATTACATATCGGGATCTCCTGGGGACCTAAATGAGAAAATCACTGTAATGAAAAAATATTTTAAATGATGCGGGTCAACCAAGTAGATCATTAAGGATACGAGGGATGGGGGGTGGAAAAATTAATGACACCGTGACAGGGAAATGCCAAAAGGGAAGTGGGCTGACATAAGTAAGCGGAAAGGCATTTACAGTGCTAGATTGGGTTTTTTCCCCTTTTAGTAATTGAAACACTTTAATTTCATTGCTTGCCACAAATTAGTCACCTGTGGCCAAATATTTCAATGACAGCATAACAGCAATACACTAATGTGCATTATGTATGTAAATATATTTGTGTAGAGCATAAACCTTTTCAGTAATATAAATCATTTCAGTGAGTTCCTCCACGCAGTAGTAGTGCAGAACTTGGCGACAAATGGTTCTGCATTCACCTGATTCATTATTTTACTAACTTTGATGATATCTTGCTTACATCTTACTGAGCAGCAAAATAATTCCTAGTGCTTTGCTCTCAGTGTCCTTCCTGAGTACAGTGTTGTGTTGGCTTCTGGGGCTGCCACTGCACATGGATCTCGTGACTTCAAAGAGCCGTCAGCAATGGCTCTTTCCCAACCTCTCAGTGCCCATTCTGAGCTTGGCATTGTGTGGGCAGGATTTAGATGATTCTTTTTCCTCCAGCATCACGTACTCTCTTGAGAATCCCCAAAACATCCCTCTCACCACATTCACGTCAACGCTGAGGATGTGACTGAGCCTAATCCCGCATGGCAAAGCAGACAAGCATTCCACACAATGGGAGCATCTAGACAGCATCCGTATTCGCGGTCACCGAGTTTTGCTGAGACAGTTTACAGAGCTTTGGGATACCCTCAGGGAAAAAAAAATAAAATCAAAGGTGTGATTAAAGCTAGAAACCAAACACTGCAGGAGGTGTAAGGAATGTCATCCCATGGGGAGTGGCAAATGTAGGCTGGCTAGAAGAAAAAAAAAAAAAAAAGATAACTGTTCAACAGTATGAGGAGGGGAGTATCCTCTCATGAATTCAAAAAGGCAAAAGGAATCTAGGGAATATTAGTAATAACATACTACTGAAGGAGAAACAAAGCAGCACCAAGAAAATCAGTTGAAACAATCCTTTATGGAAAGAGAAGTAAAGCAGATTAAAGGACTGACACATCTTACCAGAAAGCACTTTCTTCAAAGGAAAGAAGAACTGAAAGTGATCCTAGATCTACTGAATCCACTTTCAGGATTTCTTTACCAAATTAGGCATAGAGAAATATGCTCATCATACAGAGCAAGTGCAAACCATTTAAATGAGTATATCAGGCCAGTCTATCACAAAGAGATGTAATTAGATTTGAGGAGCCAATACCTCAAGCAGAGCCTGAAAGGGCAATAAACAGTTTACAGCTTGGAAAAATCCCAGAACTAGAAGCCAAATTCTTCAGAGCATTTAAAGAAAAACTCATCCCCTCGTTAAATGGAATATTTGCTGAAATTCCAGAAAAGACTAGGATGACGCTACCACCCTATTCCCACATAGAAAAAGGTAAAGCCATTAATTATTGAGGGTTCTTATGATTTATTTCTCTTTTAAATATAGGTATTAAAATCAGTGCTAAAAGGCTGATGACAAGATGGAGATTGCTTTTTTCAATGGTAAGCTTTTCTGTTACTTTTGAGCTTTTTCTTTTAGCTTTTTCAGTTACCAGTTGTTTAACTGCAGTCTCCAGCTGTGCAGTAACAGCAATTGATTGGTGCTCATTAAACTCTGTCATAGAACCAAGAACTAATCCTGATATTTTACAATGTAAAGACACCATTAGGTTGGTTTTGGCTGGGAGAGAGTTAATTTTCTTCCTAGTAGCTGGTATAGTGCTGTGTTTTGGATATGGGATGAGAATAATGTGATAACACACCAATGTTTCAATTGTGCTGAGTGACGCTTGAGAAGTGACGAGGACTTCTCAGCTTCTCACACTGAGCGAGTAGGCCAGGGGTGCAGAAGAACCTGAGAGGGAACACAGCCAGGACAGCTGACCAGACTGGCCAAGGGGATATTCCACACCACAGGACGTCATGCTCAGTACATAAACCAGGGGAAGCTGGCCAGGGGGTCGCTGCTCAGGGACAGGCTGGGCATCGGTTGGTTGGTGGTAAGCAATTGTTTTTTTTTTTTTTTCATTTGCATCGCTTGTCTATCTTGTAAAACCAAATAACAGGAAAAGAGAATGACAAGCTGAAAAGGAACAGCTTACTGACACAGTTTAAGGCGTGGGGAGTAGCCTTCATTCCTACATGAAAGCAGAAGGCAGGTTTTAAGGTAATATTACATCCAGAAATGTAACTGTCACCTTACCAGAACCTAAGACTTAACTTCTGCCATATCCCACTGGTGTTGCTGTGTGGATGCTGCCCGTGAAATTACTTTCCCACAAGCAGAGTGAAGAAAAAAACATAAGCTTGAAAGAAACTTGCAATATATTGGCTCTCACTCCAATAAAATAGAAAATAGTATGACCAGAAGTTTCAGAGTGATATATTTCTCACTCCACTACTCTTATGTGGAAGACTACATTTATAAAACAGCTAATTACAGTTTGAATCATAAGTAAGCACTGAAGCTGAGTTTCATTTTACTCAGACACATAAATTTTCCTCACCTATAAAACTTAGAGCAGATGTACAGTAGCTGCACATGGCTGATGCTATCATTCAACGTGGTTGATCCAGACAGAAAATAAATGAGGGTTTGCCATACTTTGTATGCACATCCTGAAGGCAGTATGTTATCCGTGCAAAGCTGAGCAATAATTTCTTCATTCCTAACCATGGAAGAACCATATATTTTTTATATATTATATGTAAGTGTATACATATTTAATTTAGATCACAGATTGGCCTAAGTTGCAAGAGTGCAAACTACAGCATTAGTTCTTCTCTGCTAAGTGTTCTTCACAGTCTGGCATCACCATCCAAATTTCTTAAGACACCTTCACCTTTTGGCACAGCAGTCGTCAGAATGTGCAAATTCCAGCATTTCAGCATGCCCTGAGTTGTGTTTAGAGAGATGAGTTCTAGTCACCGATGAAAATTCAGTCTGCACATCACAAGAGCTGCATGTGCTCAGACTGGAAGAGGACATCTGTGAAATCTGTTCTGGTGGTTATAACTTGAAAAAAAAAGGGCAAAACTTATCATCGGTGAAGCACAGGTATTAAAAACAAACCACCTTCTTTACTCATCACTGGCCAAAAAAAACCACAAACACTTGCTGTTGAGGGATTCCTCATTACCATTTAAAACAAAATCTTCTTGCAAAGTTTATTTCTCATTTCTAACACAAGAATGAAGTTCAAAAGATTAAGACACAACCAATAACTTCCTTTATTGTCCATTCAAGCATGCTCACAGGGTTTCTGCCCCACTGAGAGTTGGCAGCAGATCTTTGTTCTCAGTTACTACTACTATGACACAGTAGAACTGAAGCACTACTTGAAAATAAACATCTCTGCCTCATGTCCAAACACTGCATGTCACTGTTTCATGAGATCCTAAAGTAAGTCTGGTAGGAAAACCAGTTATTCTAACCACTATTTCCTACAGCTGCTGGTAACGAAAGCATGGGGTTTTGCACAATCCTAAAATACTGCAATCTCTTGGCTGTGAACGAAGAGCGACTCAAGCTGAAGCAATCTACTTCACACCAGTCTAATCTTGGTGTAATTAGAGGATCGCTGCCAAATACAAAGCATATGCTTTGTCCAAAACCTCAATGTAAATCTCTGTGTGTTTATATATCACAGAATCATAGGAAGGTTTAGGTTGGAAAAGACCTTTAAGATCATCAACTCCAACCGTTAACCCAGCACGGCCAAGTCCACCACTAAACCATGCCCCTAAGCACCACATTTACACATCTCTCAAATCCCTCCAGGAGTGGCAACTCAACCACTTCCTTGGGCAGGCCGTTCCAATGCCTGACAGCCCTTTTGGTGACAAAATTTTTCCTAATATCCAATCTAAACCTCTCCTGGCACAACTTGAAGCCTTTTCCTCTTGTCCTATCACTTGTTACTGTTGAATTATTAAATTCAGAAACCCATAGCAACATCAGTGATAATATATACCACTGCTATTATTATACACAAGAAGCTCTAAAGCCACTTTTAATCAAAAAAGATCCTTTAAAATCTATACCTGGTTTTAGTGACATTACTGTTAATGCAGCTGATAAAATATTAAGCATGCAATTACTGTACATGTTCTATAAATGGCTTTCCTGACATTCAGACTATACAGAAGGCTGTGTCAAAATGAGAAGGAAGATATTTTTCTCCTGAGTATCTTTTTCCCAGAGAGAGATTCAAGATTAGGTTGAAAGCATTTCACTCAGAAGAGACCAGCGCCCCAACCAAATGCTGCATTCGTTATAAAATAAAAACGGACTGGAGGAGAGAAACCATCAGAGAAACCAATTGCTGTCCTGAAAGGTGGGGCAGCCATGCTCAGGCCCCGCACCTGGGACTCCCATCTGGTACATGTGGAATCACTCTTAGAAGGAAGAGAGGGAAGGAGGCAATGTTCTTAAGAAAGCTCGTTACAGCCGTACAAGCACAAGGCACATAGGAAGAGTGCAGGATAAAGGTCACACGCTTTTTTATGCTCATTTTTCTAGGGAAACACAGCATTCAGAAATGAGAGAGGGACCAGGCTAATCCCCACCACAGCGCATGCTCTATACCGGGTAAAAAGGGAGGTTCGTTTTGCCAGCATCCTATTTCCTCCCCACTTTCGGAGTTGCGGCTGTAACCCGTATTGACTGGTAGTGTCTAATATGGATGCGCCAGCGTAACTGTATCTGCGCGGGCAGGTGTCAAAAACGCACCGACGTGAGCACCTGGAGAGCCACAGTAGCTGCCTGTCGACCTAGTAAAAGCCAATATAACCAAAACATAATTCCTCGCTGCAATCAGCATAGCGCGTCCTCTCACTACACAAGCACCCACACCCTTGCTTGAGCGTGTGCGCTGATATACCACTGATATTAGTGGCACAAATAGGTAGAAGCCCTACAAAAACAGTCTCACTGCAGGACGTTTATAACCCTTTGTGATTAGCCTATTAGAAACATGTCACATCCTTGCTGATTGCTGTGGTTGTGGGCATAGTTACTGACACATCATGGACAATAGCAGAAAAGAAAAAAAAAAAGAGTAAGTCCTTTTGCTTTCACAGGGACAAATGTTGCCACTTTTTTACAGTCAGCATCCTTCCTCTTGGACACTACCAACGGCTCCTGCAAACCGAGGGAGAAGTCTCCTCCTCTGGGGCACTGCTCTCTGTTCTCCCCATGATTCTTCCCCTATGAACTGAAAGCAATTGGCTGCGAGACTGGGGAATCCTTTCATTTCAACACTCACTAGTTTCAGAGCTGTGCCAGAAACCCTCATTCTCCCTGGACCTGAAGCTTCTTCCTACATTCCTGGCTCCTGTGGCACAGTTGTGTTTCAAAAAGAGCATCATCAGTCCCCTTCTATTATACAGAAGCCTCTTCAGGAAAAGGCATAGCTGGAAGCATCCCAACAGCTGGTATTTATCCAGGAGATTGATAATTGTATGCAACATGGGCCTCAAAAAATGATTAGTGCAGAAGAGACAGCTCCTGCTTTATAAAGATGTGATATAAGGGAGATCAGGCTAGATGCAACAATCCTTTCTGGATTAAATACTATGAATCTATGAAAATACCATTTATTTTATTCAGTGTCTCATAACTAAATAATTATGCTCACCCTTCCTCCTAAAACATCACTATCGGTGACAGATTCACAAAATAATACTGCTCCAGGCAGAATGAAAGACAATATGCAAAAAAAAGAAAATTCACCTACAGTATTTAGATATCACTACCAGGAGGCACAAAGATATTATTCATTTTGGTCTTGTATTGGACAGAAACATCTCCATCAAAACAGATTCATTTTCAAAATAGCAGTAAAAAATTACCCAGCTGATAGATCATCTGACATATTTATGGTGTACTGCATTATTTCCATGCAGCTGGAGCTCTGCATTCAATAACCTAGTCCTCAGGATCTGGAAAGAAGTTCTTTCCCTCTGTTCACTTATGAACATGGATCTGGGATACTGGATGATAATCTAAATATTTAAACTATTATTCAAGTCTTTAATTCTACTAAACAGTCTTTCTGGACTTATTCCAATATAAAATAAATGCTTTGTACTGTCATGGAAGAATTTCTGCTATTAAAGGATTTAATCCTAAATATACCACAGCGTATTTCTTTATACCTCAAGCAGAGTCTGAAGGGCTATTTTTATCAGGTTTGTATTTTGCAGATAAGCATTAACTGCAGATTACAGGATTGGTTCACACCAGGTTTCCCCACTGTACAAAGGTAGAGCTTTGCAGAACCAGCAAAGCCACACAGTTCTTAGCTAAAAGTACTGCAGGTTTAAATATCATTACCATATTTCCATCCTTGTCTCTCTGATTAGCCTCTTCACGGTAGCAACTTCCCCTGTTGCTAGGATGGGTTCAGTGGCAACCCAAGGAAAGGTCTGTGATGGCTGGAAGGACAAAAGGCAGTCACAGAGGATGGGTGTGAATATGCTGGGCCTGGGGATGTGACACACCGCCTGGAAGAGCCCCCCGCAGCACCCACTGCCCGCGGCACCAGGCAGAGCCCAGGGCAGGGAGCGCAGGAGCGGTCCGGCCGGTGGGATGCTGGCAGAGCCGTGCCTCTCCACAGCCCTGACACCCACGTCAGCAGAACCATGCATCGCCGTAGGATATTGGAAGAAAACCCCACCTATCGGAATATCTGCCGTAAAACAGAGTCAGAACTTCTTTTGGCAGTGTCCTGGAGGGAAGTATAGCAGCAAATGCACCGTGTGGAAATTAAAGCTGAGAGAAGAGGGAGGGGTTCACTCCAGAGAGGTGTTCCAGGCAGAAAGCAGGGTTAGTCACAGCCCTCGTTCGTCTTGCTGGCTGCCCAGGACCATCAGACAAGGGACTGGCATCTGATGGGAAGCTGGGAATGATGAATGCAGCGATTTGAAAATAACTGCAAGCATCTCCTTCAGACTCACTAGGAAGTAATTGTTGTGGCAGTCTAGAGCTGTTTGGGGACAAAATACACTTAAATGAAAGTGAAAGGGAGGAAAAATGATATTCACAAAGCTATCTAAGGATGCAGGTAAGAGCGACTGGCCTGTGTAGAGAATGGGTAGCAGAGAGAGCAATAAAGAAATGATGGGAAGAGAATGCATTTGGCAGGGGGCAGGGTGGGAATAATCAAAAACCTCTCTAAAGGATTGGGAGCCAGGAATCTGATTTATGAAGGAAGCACTGAAGGAGAAAAGAGCAAGGCCAGAGGAAGCCACTGACAACTATTTAAGAGCAGAGAATGATGGATTGAAGAAGATTCCTGATGGATGCAAAAGGAAAAGAGTCCTCAGATGTTACTTCAGAAAGGAGATGTACAGCTGGCAGTAGGTGAACCTGCACCGGAGGGGATGGGATTAGTTCTGAATCCTTCTGCAACCTGCAGTTTTACGGTAGCAGTGAAACACTTGACTGCAAACAATGTGGCTCACAAGCAAGACACTAACAGGCTTGTGTGTACAGTGACATTTTTCAGGACGTCTCCCTTTGATGCAGGCTGGTTATCTCCTTTTCAAAGCAGTGGGAGTGCTCGCCTACAGAGACAGCTTAAGATGCTTGTGTAACTCTCTCACCCAGGTCTGCTCCAGGGAGCTCCAGACAAGGTACAGGAGAAGCAATGACAGTGCTCCCCCCGACGCATGACTTGCACGGGGGACACTGGGGCCAGGACAAGTTCACTGAATCGGCCTCTGAAGAAAAGACTTTGGTTAAGGACCTGCCAGAATGTGCTGCTGACAAATCAAAAGGGAATTTCTCTAAACCGCTTCTTCAAAGAGGGAGGACAAATTTGTCCACCAACTGAAACTGAAAAGCGGATGAGTCACTGGAGAAGATGGGTGTTTGGTTGAATTTACCATCTTTCATATTCCAGAGGTTATTTCTCTCCAGATGAGAGGCACAAGCTTGTGCTGAAGCACCAGCTCATAACGCTGAAGTAGTGGTTTCAAATTCTGGCTTTGCTGCATGGTTTTCCCAGAGCAGTGACCATAACTCAGCTCACCCCACGCTGCATTTTCCACATGCAGAAACAAAACACTTGCACATCTACATTTACATTTCATGACTCTGGGAGGATGCTGCACACAACAGGAGGGTTGGGCTCAAAAAATCTGATGTCCAGACTGACAGAAAACCAAGGAAAGGATGGATGTGGAGAGCAAGAGCCCTGTTTGGGCCAGAGTTGGCACTATGGGAATGATTTATTTTTCATCTTGATGGCAACATCATAAAAACCTTTCCAATAAAACCAAAGCTTTTGCGTTTAGGTTACCTGACAACGTGTGCTAAGTTGGAAGGGTGGTTCCAACAGAACAGTTGGAAAAGCAGTTCCGATTGCTAAAACAGTTTCACCCCTCCTCATTCCATCCCTTCTCAAACAGGTTTTGAAGAGAAACTCAGATTTCTACAACAGGGAAAGCTTGTGCCTGCTGCGAATAAATTCAGGTCCCGTGTTACAAATGGGAATCATAAGCAATGGTCTGACATCAACAAGATGAAAGTAAAGACACAAAGAGAAATCAAACACAAAAACATGAGGCAGGGATAACCGGTTTGGCAGAATCACTGCAGAAATGTAGGTTATTACAGACCAACTGAGTCTGAATCGCTACCATCATGCCGTGCACACAAGGTTGATCCTGCCCAGGGATGCGCTAGCAGACGCATTACATGCAAAACATGGGAGATGAACATTCTGCTCTGCACACAAGTTCAGAGGACTCAGCTGGAATACTGCAACCAAATTTCTGCGTCACACTGAGAAAAGTGTGGAGAATTTGGAGATGGTTTAGAGAAGATCAACAAGAATCATAACAATTACAGACACATGTGATTTACGGGGAAAGTTTAAAACTACCAGGTTAATTTTCACTACAGAAGCAGAGTCAGGCATTGCCTGACTATATAGCAAACAGTGTATCAGTCTCTAGATAGGTAAAAGCAGAAAAAAAAATGATAAAAAGACCAGATGAACATCTTCCCAGGCTAGACAGACTTGTTTCTGCCATTAAGCAGGTGTATGGACTAGGTCTTGACCTCTTAAGTGCACCCCAAGCTTAAATATAGCAACATACATCACCGGATGTACTAGTGAAATAAGGTGCCTTATTTGTCAAATACTGTGAAACAACATAAAGTCAATCTCAAGGGTATTGACACAGTGAAAAAAAACCCACCAATATCTCTGTATATGTTGGACATAGAGGTAAGTGGCTTGATAAAACATCAAAATCAATTACATTCAAAAATACTGTTTGTCTCAGCAATCACATTTCTTGTAAACACATTGAAGGATTGATTCAATAATCAATCCTCGATTCATGCAGTGAAACTGTAGACAGGAATATGCATGTTGACCACAAGGAAAGTTACTTAACCCCATTCAGCTAATAATTGCTTTCTAGCTTGAAGCTTGATATCTTCATAAAATTTTAGCTAGCAGAGCAGCAGATGATATTCTTACTTCCCATGCAAATGCATAATCCTTTTCTGAAGGCTACTTAGCTCTCTGCCACCAAAAATCAGTGGAACTCCGGCTGTTTACATCGGATCTGTGAATGGCTTTGAAGATGAAAAGAACTGTGCAAGTGCTAAGTGTAGCTATTTTAGCAAGGAATCTAGACCAGAACACAGGCTGTTACACACAGATCCTATTGTTTCCTGTCAAAAGTCATCTTTATCAGCATAAAGGCAGAAGCTAGCAAAACCAAAGGCAGACTAATAAAAGAGAGGAGGGTAAAAAATCCTGAGATCCAGTAGCCATTTTCCTAGGATATTTTCAGAGGCATTCTGAGACAGATCTCAGAAGAGTCTGCAGGACCTAACGGAACCTGCTCTAATAATTTCATAAAACTTGAGCAGGCTCCGACAGCATCACGCAGAAAGCAAAAGATGGTGAATTCTGCAAACGTGTGACATCCCGTGAGATTGATCGAGCTGAGAGAAAACATTTGCAGTGAGTCATCATGTGCTGCAACAGTGGACAAGATGATGATGGAATGGTGTCATGGTTTAACTCCAGCCAGCAAATGGCTAAGGATGACTACAGAAGTCAGACAAGTATGACTGCTATGTCCAGATTTATTTCTACTGGTTGTTGAAGCTTCAGCCTAACAGCAGCTTTAGCTTGGAAAGAACAAAGAGGAAAAACCGAGCTGTATGAAAAGGCTGCTGATCCGTAAGTAAAACTGACCTCATGCCATGGATCACAGGGACTTTGTAGAGAATAACTGAAAAAGGGGATGAGAACACCATAAAACTCCATCTAGGAATTATTAGAGGACAACAAAGATATGGCTGTAGGTTTAGGTATCCTCAAAGCCTGTAAGCTCTGAGGACTTCAAGTGGAGGATTAAAATTGCAAAGATACTGGAAAGAGAAGATCATATTTTTGCTACTGCCTGCAAATTAATAAAAAAATATTACAAGATCTATGAGGTTAAAGCTATTTTATACAAAATTCGCAACTGAGGCAACTCAGCAGGCTGTAATATGAGGGAAGCAAGTGAAGAAAAGTCATTGCCTGCAGAAATTACTTTAGGTAAATGGTAATTAATTACCTGGAATAAAAAGATGTAATGACACAGCGTGGTAGGATGTCGTATTTCATTTCCACAGTTGCTGCTGAGTTAACGGACACACTTCACATCCAAGTCTGTGAACCAGAGAGGTAAGCAAACTAGACAAGCATCATCTAGCTTAAGCTTTCCAGGGTATAAAATAAAATGTGGTGTCACAGAAACATGGACTTGAGCCAAAGGTCCCTGGGCCAGAAATGCCCAGCACACTCCTGTGGGTCTCCGCACACCCCCAGGCCCAAGAGGAGCACACAGCATCTGCTGTTCTGAGAGAACTGACCACCTGAGTCATGCATGGATGCAGGCTATTTCCCAGGAAAACAGCCACTGTGCATTTCCACAGTCTTTTCAATATTTCCCATCTATATTTGATCATCTTCTGGAGTGGGCCAAGAGAATTTCAGTGAAACCCCCTGACAGCAGAAGACCGAGGTATTCAGTATAGACTGCTGTGACTGCTAGAAGCATGGATCCATTTTTTTCCTAAGACCAGCTTGCTCTTCTCCATGCCCTTGCAGGCTTCACAGACAGCATTCAGAAGGGTCAGATCTGCTTCCTAGGGAAGTGACCAGCAGCAAGGACTGCATGGTTTCTTCATCCCCTCCACCCCATCACATATTTGCAGTGTGGTGGGGTACAAAGGGCCAAATATCATCCTGCTTTGTCTTTCCCTTAGATCCCCATCCCAAAAAGATGTGGGCCCACACATCCCAACAGCTAAAACCAAATAAAAGAGGATAGGGAGAGGGGGGAAGAGTAAATTTTAAAGCACAGACTTGCTGCTATGGTGAATTTCCAAACAAAGTGTGAGTCACTTAGAGGAAGTTTCTACATGCTTATGTCTTCCAGCTCAAATACTGTAATTAAATTACCTTAGCTACCGACTGGAAAAAGCTTTCTTATTGCAATAGCTGGGTCTGAAGATGAATCACATTGCCATTATACACCGCAGGTGGTTTATCACAGAAGTCACCCAATTGCCTTTTAGGACAGGTGGCATTTACTGAGAGAAAAACACACTTTTTAATGTCTATCTGAGCAGAAGATGCAATCCCAACTGTTGTCCATTCTCAAAAAAATACACTGAGAAGGTAACATTTAAAGGGGAGAGACAGACTGCAAAGCTGTTCTGACACTAGTGATTAAATCCTAAGAATTTAAGTCTGTTTTGCTCTACAAAAAGAGATGAAAAACCCAGCAGCCCATTACCAATCATTTGCAGACTGCATTAAGTGTTGTTCATGGTAAGATTTTCCTGGAGCACCACTGAAGGATGGGCTATGTGTGATCAAAGATGTGGCCATACCGCTGGCACAGAATATGCCAGAAGACAGACAAAAAAATAAAGACATGGTGCAGAATCTGTGTTCCATTTTAACAACATTTCTGGGGAAGGTTTTGAAGCGGGCTCTGCTTCCATGTCATCAGCAAAAGCAATCTAATTTTCTAAACATCTCAGCAACCGCAGTGTGGAGATCTTTTGTTATTCTGGCCAAATTAACCCAAAAGAAGTTGCTGGGTATTGAGCACTTGTGGTTTTAATGTGGTTGAGGGATCAGAATGCTTCTTTCGCATGCCTTTAACAGAGAAAGGCTACTGCTTCCAGTTTTACACAGGGCCAGCTAGGGCAAGCCCTACAAAGAGTAGAGTTTTGTGGGCAGCAGCATTGAACTTGGGACTACTCAACTGAGCCCTCAATCAGCATGAATGAGGACTCAAATGCTGTGGGGGGTAAATATGGGGGTTTTCTTCTTGCTTCACTGAAGAGGCCATGGAAAAAAGACAGCCCTTGGTGTTCTGACCTCTTACCCATGTTTTATCTCACGTTATGGGATTTATAACTGTTCTTTTTCTGCACAGAGCTGATATTAAACCACAGCAAGAACAAGTCATGTACAAAAAAGTTCCTTAAAAAGGCAAAAATTAGCCACCCTTGAAAAAACAATGAGAGAGGAATGTGAGTAACACAGCATTTCCTGTGACTTGTATACTTATCTCATACCATAATGATCAAGTGGCTTACTTGTCTCCATCCGTTACAAAAGGGATTCTTTGCATTTTCACGTGGTTCTGCTGTACAACCAACCACACAGTTTTACTACTTTGTCTTAGCTATTTTGGTGCTTAGATACTCAAATCCTTTCCCCTTCCTCCCAGTAAGTAAATTTTCCAGGCTAAAGTTCAAAGTAAATTCCAATGTGATTATATAAACACATGCATACTGTAGATTGACATCATACAATGCTATTCTTTGTTGCTGGATCTTTTTCTTTTCAGTTTGCAACAACTTCTGTATGCCTGGCTTGCTTCCCTAAAATAGTAGCTTATTACACCCTACTGAATAAGATAGTGCTGTATTTATTCCTCTGGCAATTTGGATTTCACAGGAAAAAAGCTCATGATTTAATTCATAAAAATAGACTTACAAAGGAAAAATAAGAGTAACTGACCTTATGAATCTCCCTGTTTATTAATGCATGTGATTAGTGGAGTGGAGAGAAAGCAGGTTTATATGTTTCAGTCCATCATGACTGTGAAATTGAACTGTAAATGGTACCTAGTGCAGTCAAGTGAAACAGATACCATGCCGGGAGTTAATGGAAATGTGGAGAGCTTTTCTTTTTAACAAAGTACCCGAGCAATTATCCCAGCACACCCACAGTGAAATGAGATAAAGTTAGTCTGTGCATTACAACGGCTGTTAACTGCAAAATAAATTTACTGACAGCCATTGGGAACCTTTGGTTCACTGTTCCTTTTTTTGCACCTATTAGCTAAAAATGACAAACAGCGTGGGTGGGAATAAACAGCTAGTGCTTTGTGGGCCGGGACATTTGTTATGGGCATACGCCGTTTGCTCCAGGTTATAGATACTACTTAACCCAGAAAACAAATAAATAGCTCAAGGAAGTAATACGCTCCATGTTCATACTCACCTGGAAGAGAGGAGAGGTTTGGGGAGCAACCTGAAGCGGCCTTGTTCTGCTGCTCCGGCAATGCCAGCACTAAGTGCTTCTGACAACCCTGCGTCGCTGTCAGGCTTTGTATCGACATTAACCTTTTATAGTAACAGTAAAAACGCATCGGCCCTTCCTCCCAGCCTTTCCCATCACTTCCCTGCCTGTAGCACCATGGAGCGAAGGTCACATTTGAGGCTGTAGTTGCTTCAGTGCAGTATTGAACTCTGGGGACAAACAGGATGAAGCAAGTCCCGCTTGCCCTATAAAACCCACCCTTGTCCACGTGCTTAATAAAAATCTCCCTCCGCCATCTCCACCTGCTCCCCCAGCAGCCGCGACAATGCCGGCGTGTCCGATGGGGAATACTGATCTCTCAGGGCAGAACTCACCCCCGTGTGCACAGTCAGGCAGAAAGCCCTGCTGTGTACACTCTCCCAGCCCCATCCGAAGGGGAGCTTTGATGGGTGAACCGTGCAGGGGGAAACACAACAAAAGAAAATCTCAAGCAGACACGGAGAGAAAGGCTACCCATGTAGAAAGTGTTCATCAACAATCTCAATGTTTTCCTATAGGTTTTCCATTTAAGGGAAAACCCTTTCAGAAGTTCATGAGGGAGCACCACTGCTACATGGTCAGGGGTTTCATATCACCGGAGACCAGCCTCAGCATTTTAGGAGAAACCCACTAGAGAAGCTGATACAGGAATGATGTTACAATGCTCTGAAAAAGCCAGCCATTTAAATATCAATTGCAATTTCTCTTTTACAAAGTCCTTTATTGCTAGCGAGGACTGTGCTTACGCCTCTTTGATATACCTAAAGGAGCAGCGTACTACCTGTGTTTTATCATGCTGTCTTGAGAGCAGCTCAGATGCAAGCCAGCATCAAACACAGTACATTGACCCCAAGTCAAGCCACGTTTTATGCAATACCAACGACATCTCTTCCTCCTACAGCCGTATAATGTAGTTCCTATTTGCATTTCCAGTGCAGGTGATGGAGAAGGTTATTTACTCACAACTCTTCCCTTTCTGTTCCTGGTCTCTGCTCTGGAGCATCGCAAAAAATAATTCCCTCTTCTGGAGCTCATTGCCATGGGTTGTTGCTATTAGCTGCAGACACTCAACCTCTGAAAGCACCCCTCCCTTCTTTTCAGGGAGGTATGATTTGAAGATCTGTATCTTTTGGCCTCACAGGTATTATTTATGGCTGTCAGTCAGACAACAGAAACTGAAATCAAAATAACCAGTGCTATCCTCCATAGCAGATCACTGTCACTTTTTCTTGACTTTTATTCAACATAATCAAAATTCATTTTATTTGCCCTACTTCTGTGTCTTATACCACCACCCTACACAGCCCTAGCACAGCTGCATCAGAAACCAACATACTCCTCATCCCCTACTTTAATCCCAACCCCAGCAAATAAGAGCCTGTTAACCCTGGGAACTGCTGTGGTTTCAGCCCTCCCGAGCCGTACACAGGAAAGCTGTCCTCACGCAGACCCTCACTGCAGAGAGGGGACGCTGAGTTTTGCAACAAGGCTTAGACATGAAGCCAACCTGGACCCTGGGGAAGTCACTGTTTCGTCCTGCCCAGAGCTGCTAATGGATGTGTACTGGCTCCTCTCTCTGCCTCGCGGCATTTCCATGTCTGTCAGATTCTTTCCATGTTGCTTTTCCTTTGCTGTGCAGTGTAGCAAGATGCCAGCTTTCTATTTTTTGCACCGTGCGCGCTTCAGATCGAACATTATGCTGAAGATGCTATCGAGTAGCCAAATGTGACACATTTTCAAGGTTGGCCTCAAGGTAGCAAACTCGGGGAGTAAGGCTTTCAATCACAATCAGATACCAATCGAACAAAACCAGATGAGGGCTGACAGTGGGCTGGCATTATTGCACTGTCTATTTCCAGCTGCTTTAGTTCAGGATGTTTTTATCAAGTGAGTCTCCAGCTCACCTCACCAGTATGCAAGAAAGGCGAGAAGGGAAGTGGCTGTACAAAAATGGACCACTTCGTGATTTATAGCTGAAGGAAAACTAAGACAATGGTTTCCCTTATTTATTAGATGTAATTGTGCCTCTGGCATCATCATAAGACAAAGAAAATCGTAAAGATAAAAGGAATCTGGGGGAGGAGCGGGGACCCACAGCTGCGAAGGCATCGTTTCAAGATGCAGCTTTTCTCCCTCTCCTTGCATAAACATTACGTCAAAATTATTGTAAACCTGCAGCTATCCAAATGGCTCTCGTTGTGTCCTCACGCACAGCACAAAGATCACTACTGACTTCAAAGAAACAGAAGGATACTGAGAAATTTTACCTTTAGTTTGCTGTACTGATACAGATCAGGGAGATTTGTAGACTTTGATCTTCCCTTATTTAATTAAAGTCAGATGGGCCCCAGTTGAAATGTGAAGGTTCAGCTTCAGCAGGGGACTGTAGGGCCCAGCAGAGCTTACGCCAGTCTTTCATCTCCTTCCATCAAAGCTCCCTATCCTGACCCAGCTGATGTCATTATTCTGATCAGATCCTGGTGAAGAACTACCTTTTTATTTGTGATGGAGACTTCCTGTGAAAATCACAAAGGCATCTCACATGGAGGAGCTACACTGCCATTGACCATCCCAGCTCCAAAACACATTTAAAAGAAAACAGACTTTGACTGCTCTACAACCCAGTAAGGACCACAGGGAGAAAAGCACACATCTTGGATCGAGATCTAATATAGGTTCCAATCTTTCACTGATTTGTCGCTGATCTTTGCACCTGCAAGGAAACAAGACAGTGATTCTGAGTGTAGCTGGCCAGTGGATAAATGAGAAGTTTTAGCTTCTCATTAAATAACTAGGCTCAGCTTTCATAAATTCATCATTTCACCTGAACATGTTATAGATGATTCTAACACTGCCTGTTCTCCAAAATGTTATCTCTGTGTTATATCTTCTGTCCCGCTTCTTTGCCTCACTTCCATCAGAGAGAAAGATTGGTGTCACAGTGACAGAGCTGTTGTAGCCCAGGAAACATAACACCTTACAAAGCAGTATTTATATCCTGGAAAAGAAACACCACCAACCCATAGGTCCCATGCAAAGCCTCGAGTTCCCAAAGAGCTCTGCAGGAATTGGCCCCTTTCCTCTGGTTGCTTGGATAAAGTCCCTTTAATTCAGGGGGACTTTCTCATGCCACGTTCTTCCCAGGCACATAAATAGTTTACACCTCACGTACAGTCCCCTCATTCTTCAACGGAGGTGCTCAACCCTACTACTGTGGCGGTCCCCCAAAACCCCCCAGACGTCATGGCAGTGGCCACCCATGGCTGAAAGACGACCTGAAGGTACCAAAATTACCCGTCTGAAGTTAAGGGGTCTGAAAACCACTTGTTACTAGTAAGGGTCTCTGTTAACACTGCTCTAGCTAGTGGGATTTGGACCAAGTTTGCTAATGGTCTGACAACTGGTCCTTTCTTCCAGGGGCAGGATCTTAGAGTTTCCCCAAAATAGATGTATCAGTGGGAGTTAAATGTCACCATCTACCTTTGCCTGATTAAACTATGCTTTTCTACATCTGATACAATTGTAAGAGTGCACCGTTCTGATCAGGCACACATTTTGCACAAAATGTCACGCATGTTTATTATTAGATTAAGCTGCAGTAGGTTTAATTTTAGATCTTTTGATTCAAGTGGTGCAATGAAGATTAAATGTTAGGCATTATTAAAGATGCAGATGTGGTTATATTGAATTATAAACCTCATTAAGTGCTATGTCCTAGACAGGCTTGTGAGATAAGCTACAAAGGACTTCCTTACTTCATACTAAAGTTATTAAAATATTAGAAGGTAAATCTAATCATAAAAATATTATGATAGAATGAAACTGATACTTTAAAAACGTTATTACAAAAGACTATTTCCTTCATGTATAATTACTTCCCTCTCAGTTTAGATCGCTGGGTTGATATTATAATGCAAGTATTTTTCCTCTTTTGAACACACATAAAAAGCAAATACGATGGAGCTAAATTCTGTCACTGCTTTCAATGCCTGAGCCTTGAAAGGTCGTCCTCATTGTCAAGCTTTTAGTTCTCATCAACATTAAAGTTCTGCACTCATGATTGTATCTGGTAGCAAGGCCATGCCCAATTGCACGGATGAGTGGTTGAGGCATAGCTATCACAGGAAACGTATGATTAGGTTTCGGAATGTCTGAGGTGGATGAATTTAGAGAAGAGACCAACAATGTGGAACTGAGCAGAAATTCATGAAGAAATAAAGGCACACAAAGAGGACTCTCAGATCTTCCCACCAACTCCTTTAACACCAGTCAACTGCTATAGCCTTTGCTTTTGTAGAAGAGCAGAAGGTACACGGTGAAACTTGAAAAGGCAAAAGGAGAAAAATTTAGAAATCATGAAACAGTTGGGTTTTTTTTCTAGTGAAGCATAAAGAACTCGGAGGATTCATTGCTATGGGATATGGAGGTTCTCTACAGTCCCACTTCAGAAGATTCCTATCAGCATGGATAACAGACTATCACCATGGCATTGGTGAGTATAAATAAGTGTGATGGGTTGACTCTGGCTGGAGGCCAGGTGCCCACCAAGCCCCTATCACTCCCCTCCTCATCTGGACAGGGGAGAGAAAATATAACAAAAGGCTTGTGGGTCAAGATAAGGAGAGGGAGAGGTCAATCAGCAATTACCATCACAGGCAAAAAGACCCAGCATGGGAAAATTAATTTAATACCAATCAAATCAGA
>NW_010229543.1:0-8431 GCF_000690775.1 Eurypyga helias
ATGGATGGATGGATGGATGGACGGACGGATGGATGGATGGACGGACGGATGGATGGATGGATGGATGGATGGATGGATGGATGGACGGATGGAAGGATGGATGGATGGACGGACGGGCGGATGGATGGATGGACGGACAGATGGATGGATGGATGGACGGACAGATGGATGGATGGATGGGTGCTGAGTGAGGTTTTGCTGCTGCTCCTCTCTGCACGGGAAGGGGCGGTAAGAGGAGAAAACCCCGTTAATTATTGACTTGCAGCAAGCTAGAAAGCTTCAGGGGTCACCTGCTTTCTTGTGACCATCTGTCACCTAGCCCCCTTTCTTCTGCTCCTTCTTCCTTAGGTTCATTTAACAGAGTAAAAATGCCTTTAAAATGTCTTTTAAATGTTGATTTTTTTAAAAGAGGCTGTGCATAGGTGTCGGATGCGTAGATGGACGCAGTTAACCTTGGTGTTGTCCAGAACAGCAGTCCATGGGGTGTAACTGGAGGGTAGCTTGTTTGCCCAGGAAATAGGGTGTCAGCAGCTCTGACAAGTAGCATTTTATTAGTTCTGCCTGTCACACTTCCTTTGGAAAATGGAAGTAGTATTGAACAAATAAGAATGCTAATTAATAGTAAGCGCTGTGTCTGATTTGTTTTCCCCATGGAGAGGTTTGGTTAGTATATTTTTTTTTCAGTGCTGAGACACAGTTTTGTGTTTGTGTGGATCCGAAATAGGCAGCAGTTCAGAACACGCGACTCAGTCATGTCTCCGTGACGGCGATGCCTCTGCATTTAGAGAGGGTTTTGCAGAAAAACTGTTGACTTTGGAGTTCTTGCTTGGCAACAATTCTGTGATGTTTTTGAAGTGATGGAAACATTGCATTTGTCTCAAAACTCTCTTCTCTGCTGTCGTGCATGGGATGTGTGCGGGTTTTTTTGTCCTTACTGTATAAATAGAAAACTAAATAATAAGGAATACCTCTTTTATATGTAGGTTTGAGTTTGAAAAGACAAATGACAAGTTTCTTGAGTGTATGTTTTTTCAACTGTTATTCACTAGAATGATATCATGTATAGCTGAGCAGTTTGAAAGAACTGATGTACTTTGTAAAAAGGTTTAATGTTCGATGTTAGAGCGTTATTTAGAGCTTGAAAAGAGAAAAACCCTAAAATGTAATGCCGTGCTTTTTTAAATTGGATCTTTGTACAACAGACTACGCTGATAAAGTTTTGTTGCCTAACATTGTATTTACTCTGTCTAGTAAAGCAGTGTTCCTTGAGCTACTTTCAACTGTTTCCTAATCTTAATTTACTGCTTCTCAGTTTTTGTTTTGTTTTATAATATGCCAAATTGCTTACAGGTCCTAAAAGCGATAGACCAACTAGTTAATTCAGTATCTTGTGGGGCGCAGAGGAGTATTCTACTTCAAATTGCAAGGCAAAATTGCTAATGGATAAAGGCAGTTTCTGTATCTGTTTCTCAGATATTTATACACTGGAATAGGAAAATATCATTAGCTCAGCCATTTATTACACAGCTATACAAGCCCTTTCCACTGAGAGTAATGAGCTTTGAATCAGGACCTAATTTAGCAATTTTATGATAGGTATTAAATAAAGCATATAATTATTTTCTTTGTGATTAATTAATTTCCATATTGTTTTATACAGTAGTTCTTTTCGGTAATTCCCACAGAAAAATGTTTTAATTAGGTGTCTAAATAATACTTATAAAATAAATGCTTTGGGTGGTCTTCTGCCTGCAAATTTGTTTTGGGTTTTGTTTTTTTTTTCAAAGTACAGGAGTCACATCGTCTCATATAGTCAGTGAATAGTTACCTCTTGTTCCGCTTTGCACAGGGCAATTTGATATTAATGTCTGTTTTCATGGTTTAGATAGAAGTTATATTTTCTGGCAAGGTGGTGCTTTAAAAGAAAATGTTTCTTTTTATTCACAATTACTTTGTATTAACTGTTGTTCATAATGTGATGAGTTGCAGAGTTGCTAGGCTCCCCAGTCCATATTCTGTATTCTTGGGGAGAAGGGCTGCAGGTCACCTACTTAACAAATTTGCACCTGCTTTCCTCCTCTCCCCTAAAATGTGTTCTAGAAGATATGCAAATGGGTTGCATTTTGATCCTGCACAGCCTCAGGGTTGAGAGCGTCTACAGGCGGGCCACACTACTGCCTTCCTCAACCCTTTGGTGGCTAGGTGGCCGGACATACTCTGCGATAAAGCTGTCGCTTGACTTCTGCCTGTGCAACGCAGGGCTACAATCTCACAGGCATGTAATCCAGGTGACTACCTTCAAACTGCCCTCTCCTTCGAGAAGGGGAATAAACTGTGATCCCAGGAGTAGGAAGCTACAGCATCGGTTATTTATTGCCTTATTTTGTACGAGGGAGACAAGCGGCATACAGAGATAATATAAATAGCTGTTATCCGCGAAGTGTTGTTGCAGTGTGATCAAAGAGCAGGACGACAAAGCGTGTCACCAGCACGCTCAGCCACGAGATGGATTTGGTTCACTCAGCGATACAGTGGGCTGGTTGGCAAACCTGGCTGGAGAGTTTGTTACTGCACACTTCCGAATTCAAGAGTTTCTACATGCCTAGCTCCTACTAAATTTAAGCTATTTATTTTATCCCTTTGTTTTCAGCTCCTCTTGTTATTTTTTTCCTTTCAAAGTTTTAGAATTGCCTCTCATATTCTGGCTTCCCAGAACGCAGAAACGTTTTGAAGTAAAATGATTATTCTTTTGGATTGTGTCTCATGTTTACCCATACTCGTCAAAGGCTCTTCATAGCTGCTGCTACACGTATAATTGTTCTAACTAGATGCTACGGAGGCATAATCTGCAGCCTTTTTTTGTCACAAAATTGTACTGCATTTACACCTAAATACATTGCTCTTTTTGCCTTCCTCAAGTTTTCTCTTTTTATGTTCCTTTAAAAAGAATGAAAATCCATGCATCGTCACGTTCAAACATCGTACTTTTTTCAACCCCCTGTGGAATACTTCTGGGTTTCTAACTTCCTGTTTGACCCTACTCTTAAAAATATGGGAGTGATTCTCCCTCAGTGCTCTTTGCGATCAGAAGCAGCAGACTGCCAAAACAGCCAAAGTAAAAAATTCTCTCGGTTAGAGGCAACTGCATTGTTCCAGGCAGTTTTTGTCTGGTTTCCTAAATGTAGGACTTGATAGGTAGAAATTATTAACCTGAGTCTTGTATGCCTTTCGCTGGAAATAGGATTATTTTGTTATAAATACATCTTGTCTTACATCTTGGCTTATTAGCAGGGTTGGGAAATATTTACAAATGAATTCAGGTGGGGTTGTATTTGGAAAAATAAATGTCCTTAACAGCATGGTACTTCATAGTGCTTCACGGAGGATTCCAGAACTGGCACTTACTGGGAAACGGTACTTTGCTGGAATTCAGAGATCGCATGACTTGAATATATCAATTTTACATTTTTTACTTTGAAAAAACTCAAGTGCATTTGTTTGGTTCTTTTTTTCCTTCTGGATGGCTGGTGGACGATCAGTTCGTAATGTTCTGCCGGCAGTACTAAATTACTTAGGACATTTGCCTTCTAATCTCCATGACCTGAGGGCTTTTAAAAAATGTTTTTCATTTTGAGCCGGCTATTTGATGTTTAATCTCATAAATATTACATGTCATATGTATTATGTCGTAGTTTTTGGTTGCTAATATATGTGTGCTTAATTTTTTCTAACTGAAAGGAAATTAATTTTTGGAGGAAGTGTATGAAAATTCAGGTTTTCAAAGAGACCTGTTAAAGATTTTCTGCATTGAAATGTGCTTTGGCCTGTGGGTTTTTTTCTTAAAAAGATAATACTGTCATTAAAAAAAAAAAACCCTACAGGTATGAGCCATGTTCATCCCTAACATGACCTTGGGAAGTAGGCAGTGGGTTTTAAACTTCTGTGATTGAAGGACCCATAGCAGTTTCACAGTGGCGGCACAGAATCCTATGCAAATTGTTTGAATATGCTGAAAGGGGATTTGCTTTTCTAAGTTGTGCTTTGCGAAGCATTTACAAGAGGGCTGCAGATCCACTGGTGCTTTGGACCAAGGCTTGAAAACCACAGGAAGTAGTGGTGTTAATGCAGAGATTGGAATATTTTCTCCCACTTACTTGGTTTTATTAGATTTTTACCGAGTTTTTGTGAGAATGGAGTATGAAAAAATCTGTTTCTCTGAAATCTTGGAAAGTTTTCTTGTTGGTCTAATGAACTTCGTAGATGTCCCACTTATAAACAATGTGTCCATAGCCGCCTGCCTTTCTTGATAACTGCAAAGTATTGAGATCATCCCAAAATATTTTAAACTCCCAATTCAAATAGCACTCAGTAAGGTAAGGAATGTTCCCCACATTCATGAAGTTGTAAATATGATTAAGTATTTTTGGCATTTGTTCTTGGAAATAAAGGTAGGTGTATGCCAGAGTATTTTGGAAACAATGTCTAAAACAGCAATTACTGTAGACTGAAGAAAACTGTCATTTGAGAGATTATAAGAAACCACTTAGTAGCAATTTACATCTTTAATTCCCAAAAAGCTATAACCTGGATTCGCACACATTATCTTTGGTGTGAAGATAAATTAGTCAGAACTAAACAGCAGGTAGTACTGAGAAGCTACAAGGAGGATGTGCTTTACTGTGTACCGTTTGCCCTAGGTAGTACAGAAACAAATGGCTGTGCACAATACATTAATTAAAATACAACCGTGAACCTTAGAGGACAAGTAGAAAACAAGAGAGGGTGAACTACTGTAACAATTAACATCTCTTTTTGCCTTCTTTTGTTTCAAGGTAACATTATCATATTACAATACTTTCGATAATGCCAATAGGCATTTGAAATCTCATTTCCATTTTTTGCTCTTACTGGGAAGACTTTAGAAAACAGGGTCAAATTTCTGGCAACTGGAAAGAAAAGTGGAGCCAAGGCATACAATGCCTCTGTGGGAGACCAGAAAGGTAGACGCCTTTCTTTTATTTCTAAATTGCGGAAGTTCATGGGAGTTTTGCGTTGGGCATCTGTTGAAAAATCATACATAACACAAGGAGGAAATTCATGTCTTTGTACAGGACTACGACAAAGACCACATATATGAAATAAAAATACCAATCAGTCTAATTTTGAAGCCAAAATGAGACTTCCATAGTGTGTAGACATAGCGTACTAGCTCTGCACAAGGATAAATTTCATGGTGCATCACCTATGATGTCTTCACATCAAATAAAGTACATCATAGCCTGTGTTCATGCTTATTTGAATGCTGGATGAAAGCTGAGTTGTGTGGAATATAGAACTCAGATCAAGAATTACAAACAAAGCAATTTTGGCCAATACATTCTTGAATTAATATGCTGCCACCTATTTTCATTTTCACCGTTAAGAGGAAGCATTTTGCTTTTGTCGTGAATAAATATAATTAATAAACCCACAGAATACAAGTCTTTCTCTTCCTTACTGGCAAAGAAACATACATAAATTTACTTGGAATGCTTTCTCCTTTATATGATTTACCCAAAGAAAAGGAAAAAGAAAAGGCATTAAATACAACAGGAGCTAGTTATGAAGTCCTAGAAAAGAAGGCCTTCTCAAATGGCCCTTGCGAATAACTCAATGGTTGTAATTTCACATTAGGTCTGGCACTGAAAATATAGCCACAAAATATATTTGCTTAGCAAAGATACATATTTTCCCATTTATTTGTTCATTATGGTGAACTCGCCCCAGCACAGAGAGCCATCCCAAAGCCTCTGCAGCACTGAAGTCCTACTCAACCCCTATTTTAGGAATTTAAATGAAACTGAAGTGGTGCCTAAGATGTAAATGAGGTCTCCAGGCAGGTGTGAACTTAACTTTTAATCCATCTTTCGCCGAAGTCACTGGCATTGTCCTGTTGCCTTCCACAACAAAATCATTTGGTACATAGTTGGTTGGGGTTTTTTTGTTTGGTTGGGGTTTTTTGGAAGAAGAAGTAAATAGTTGGAGGAGAAATAAAGGTCATGTTTTAGAATTTGACCTTCAGTCTCTGAGGATTTATTCTGTCTTTCTTTATAGTGTGAATAGAACGCCCCTTCTATGGAGGAAAGCTTTCTTGTGAAAAGTTATGCTTGCAGTTTGGTTGTTAAACAAAACTTGAAAATCGCTAAGCATAGCCTGTTAGTGTTAGTCCTCCATTTTGAATATTTCTGCTTCAAATAATAAAGCAACCTCTGCCTCCTGTTTTAAAAAATAATAGGAGCATTCAGGCAAGATTTACATTATTTCATCCTTCTAAGAAGTTACTATTTCACTCTTCCATGAGCATGAAGAATCAAGTTAGTGTTCTTAACTTAGATCTGTATTCAAACAGAAGTCAGTTGGGCCACTTACCATGTTTAATGTTAAATGTATGCTTACATATTCGACTGAGTTGTGCCAAAAAATTGCACCAACTTTAAGCCATGCTTCACCTTTAAAAACTGTTTGCCTACCACTGTTAGAAATAGCATCTCTAGTTAAACCATAATTGGAAAGGGTTTAAGGAAAAACAACTATTGTCTTCATCAGTCTACTTTTTTTTGGTTAGTTTGAAAACACTTCTGTTACAGTCAGTTTACTCTTTCCATCTAATGAGGCCTTATACAGTTTATTTAAATCTTTCCATGGCCAGAAAGGTTGACTTTCTAAGTGGTTTTGTCTAAATACTTAGAACATGATTGTGAAATAGGAAGTACTGCAAAGAAAATGGGAAGGCAAGTATAACATCCAAGTGACTTTAGCTTTGAAACTTGTTAAAGCTGAATAGTTCTGGCGTTGTTGCTAATGCTTTAAATGATTTCTGTGTCTAAATTATGTCAAGAAGCAGGAAATAAATTTGAAGACATCTAGTGGCTATTTTAAGGAAGGTATTTGAGAAAATAGTTACGAAGCTTGGCTTGAAATACTGTTGATTTCAACACTAGTGGGATTAGACTACAGGAATTCAGATACTTGAAAGCTGGCATTCTCCAGTAGGCAATTTTGGATTGAATCCCTCTTCTGATGTGTGGTATCAGTAACTGCTGGTTTGAATGAAAAATTGGCAACACATTCCACACAACTACTGAAACATTACACATTGTATATATGAAAGATTTATGAATAGCAGAGAAAGCGGGGAATTATTTGTTGTTTCACTGAAAGCCACTCATCACTCGGTATTTCTACGGTACAGTAATTACTATGCTTACTTTGTGCAGGGTAAGGAAGATGCAGTATACTGTTAGTGTTGCATCTTGGTATTGCCAGAGTGCTCTCGTTTTGCACCTTTAGTCCAAAAACACCAAATACTTGCTGAATGGTCACATTGGTATGGTCTTACATATGTAGTATGATTACATGTGCGAGCAAGACAAATACAATCTGGCTGTCACTCTTTAAACATCTCCATTGTTTTTTGTGTGTTTTTTTTTTTTTTTTGAGAAGTATGCTTTGAGAAGTGTACTTTGAAGATACTTACAATGAAGCAAAGATGGGTACAATAAATTACTTAATATTCCCATTGTAAGAGTAGAATAGTAATTAGGTCAGCACAGGAAATAAAGCAAGATTCTCTTCAGGTCTTAGACCTGAGGTTGTTTTCAAGTCTGCTTGAGCCCTTCTGCTGACCTGGCTCAAGCCATGTCACTTCCTTGTGCCTGTGTTTTCTCACTGATTTTCTATTTTTATTGCCGATTGAAAAAAAGAGTCTTGCTTTAGGGACAGGTCTACTTTCTGTTAAACACTGTTTAACAAATCAGGGCCAAGGAGTCCTACTTCCTCAGAAGTTCCTGAGTTCTCACGCAGTGCAGATGTGTGCTTTATAGAGGGATCACACAATCTTTTTTTTCCCTTCAAATTGTTTACCTGCCATTGTATTTTCATCCTCTTCTCATCCCTATCTCTTCCAAATTTCTCTCCAATTTTGTCATCTGCTGATGAGATCCCCAGCCAAATTCAGCAGTCACTATTGTCGTGCTCCTTTCAAATTGTGTTTTATAGAGGAAAGACAGGATTTGGCTGACAGAAGTGACTAAAAAACGGTTACTTCATGTTCAACTATTCCTGTTTATGAACTCTGGGATAAATTATAGCTTTCTTGCGCGGAGGCTCCTAGTGCAGTAGAGGACGCATGCAGCTCACGAGGAATGGATGGTCATGCCTGTAACTCTTCAACATGCAGTGAGTGCTATGCTGGGATGGAGACAGTGCATTGGTTTTACCTTTCTGCATAGATCACTACGGCTCAATATCTGCTCCTGTTTAATACACTCCTGCATCTTCTAAACTTACTTCTACAGCAAGGGTCTTGTCCTTACAATCAGCTGTTGTCAATGCCAGTGCTTACTGAAGACTGTTCATATGAATAGAGCAGTCATAGAATCACGGAATGGTT
>NW_010229544.1:0-2096 GCF_000690775.1 Eurypyga helias
TGCTGAGGGTACATTCTATCCCTTCGTCGTGGTCTCTGATGAATATATTGGATAGGGCTGGACTGGGTGCTGAGACTCCCTTGGAAGTTTCCCTTGAGGCCCTTGTTAAGAGAAAGTTCACTCCAAGTCTTACTGGGTCAAATTTTTTTTGGTTTTGGTGGTGCAAACATTTCTTCGTATGTTTAACCTTCAAGGTCCTTTGAGTCAGCTGTTGTACACTTCAAAAAGGTGCATAAAGTACCAGGACAAAATGAACTAAAAAGATGCAATACTTGTTAGACTTTGCTTTGTGGTTGTTTTTTACACATCTTTGCCTCATCATAGCTGGTCTTAATGCATCAGCAGAGTTGCCTTCTGCGGCTGTTCCACTGTTAAGCTCTTTGTACCACACCTGTTTGATTTGCATGTATTGGGCTGCTATCAGAAAGGAAACGAATAACAACATTTTACATTTTAAAAAAGAAAACGTTATATCCTTCCCACTCCCTTTGCGCACAATCTGATCTTAAAGGTCTCACTGAAATTTGTGTTACAGATTTTGCATCACGGGGTGGTCGTGACTTGCACACCATGAGTTCTGTAATACCTAGAGCTAGCAATCAGCCAGCAATAGCTTTTCAGCGTGGGGCCAGCCGGAGCATGATAGTGTTTGCAACAACTTTTGAGGTTTTAAAATATTTGTTTTTCTTCACCTTTAGAACAGAGGCAAGGGCTCCTGAGCATTTCACTGGAGGGAATTTGGTGAAACAAGTCAGGTTTACAATTTCTTTCCTTCCCAGTGACAGAGTGGTCTAGCCCAGACCACAGAGATCTTCCTATCGAAAACTTCAGTGAAACAGATATCACTGTGAAATGTTTCCACTTGGACAAAACCAGCATATTTTGATCAAAAAGATATTTTGCTAAAAATTGTTCCAGTCAGCTCCCCTCTGAATGACTTTGATCGCCGTAGTTAACTGGTTTAATTCAAATCAGTTTGCCATGGCAGCAAGCTGTCTGTGGCTCCGATCCTGCTCCTGCTGGCAGAGCAGCCTTTTCCTTCCTTCAGAGCAACATCAAGAGCTGTCCCTTATTACATTTACCAGGGGAAGAATTTACTGTTCCATTATTTCATCAAATTATATAAATGAGATAGTGGTGATAATTCTAGCTCATCAATAGCAATGTGTTTACTCATTATCTATGCCAGACTGGAGGTATATAATTAAACTATACAAAGGACCTTGAAGTGATGTTAGCATTTTAATACAGAGAAGTAGAAAAATTCATGGAAGGCTGAATCTTGAGTTGTAATTTTACTGAGGTCACTGCAGAGTTTGTGACCATGTGTGATATTAACTACACTTACGGATGTAATAATGAGCCACAATTAAGTTCAGCTAATACCACGTGAGATGCTGGCAATCAAACCTGCAAGCTACTTGCAAAGTGGCTAGTAACAACTTCAAAAACTATTCAGTGCATAAGCAAAAACTGCGGTGTCACTCCTGCTTTTGAAAAACCCTTTGCTGAAGGAGCTCTGACCCACTTTGGTGTACATGAGATCAATTTCAAATAACCATGAGCATTGAAGTCACAGCAAATTAGAAGTTCTTTGTGACATTTTAATAAGAAACTGGTGTGAAACTTGACGATCTTGACCAAAGATTGCTTGGAGAGTTGGGGCTTGTTCTGATGGGAAATGCAAAGTAGAAACTCAAAGGTTACAAATCTGTGTGGATGGAGGAAGGCATTCACACCGAGTTCAAATCCAGTTTCACATGACCGTTGTGTTAGGTCTGGAGTTTGGCTCTGCCATGGGCTTTCTGACTCCAGGGTTTTAATGTCCCGCAATAACTAACTGGCCATTCAGCCTAGTGAGCTGAAACTTCATCTGGGAGAAGGCTTGGAACAACCTACCGAGCAGATTTGTTCCAGCACTATAGTTTAATGCACCGCCTAAACTGATTCTTGGGGCTTACGCAGAAAATTGTCGACCAGCGGGCTTTGTGCTCGGTGCAAGCTGCACATCGGCTGGGTGATGTGTTTGAAAAGGCCAACCTCAGCCATGTGCCTCTCTGAAATAAATGGGAATTATGTCACTGTGCTGGGTTCAG
>NW_010229545.1:0-9375 GCF_000690775.1 Eurypyga helias
TCCAACCTGAAAGATTCTATGGTTCTATGAAATTCTCTTCACTTTAGCCACCCCACAGAATTTGGAGGAAGGGCGTAAGATTCATCCACTAATCATCTCTAAAAATATGAAAAATAGAGTACGCAGCTCATAACAGGATATTGAATGTAAAAAGACAAGCAGAAAAAGAGTTCAGACTTTAATTTCATTTGTTGCTTATAGACCTTTCCTACTTCCACTGAATCTAGAAGAAATATTTTCTAAATGTAACCACCTAATTGGACAATAATCCTTGCTACTGTGACTGCATATATATACAAATGGTGAGGTTTTGGAGAAGGCTGATGCAAAAAAATCACAAAACCTAACTCCAGTACCTGGATCTCACTATCTTTTAGAACTTGGAGGTTTCATGCTTAGAAAAAATAGCCAATTTCTGAATAAAAAGAACTGGAAAGAGGGAATTACTTTATTTTGTTCTTCTTTGCTAAGCTAATATTTTACTGAGTATGGGCAAGTTCTAATCTGTTCCTATCAACTTTCTGTACTTCATGAAAAGCAATTTTCATAACTCACCGAAGACCACTGCATAATTATAGAGTATCCTCCACCCATCCAACTCTGTTCATCACTATATCCCCATTTGCTTCCATCTTTCCAATCTGAAAAGAAGGGGCTGGTTCTAAGGTTCCTCTGTTCTCCAGTCCTCAGTAAAAATTAGTGATGTGAACACTTAAAGGCCAAACTGCAGAAGTCTGTCCTCTGTTCTTACTCAGGCATAACTGTTGTTAACTTTTCACAAATCTGACTAATTTTTGTAACATCTTAAGCTATTTTTTTTTTTAATTTTTTGAAATAGCTTTCCTTCATGCAAGACATACAAAGTATTGGCATTTAACCACTTTCCCTGGTAAAGAGTGGCATAAGGTGTCATGCTGAGGTGGCACAAATATGTCACTGATGGCTTTGTCATGCATGAATAACATAGACAATCCAACCTATTTTTGATAATATCAGTATACTAAACCATGATATATCATTTTTATATGTTCTGAGGATAAGTATTTTTTAGCTACATGTGGTATACAGTTGAGCAAAACCCCCCAGCCCTAAATGACATAATGCCATTACTGAGGCTGGTTTCTGTGAAAATAGTACTTACAAAGTATAGCACAGTAGTCACTATATATTCATTCCCTCTCCCATCACTTAATTACATCACCCTTTAAGACAGACGTATAATGTAATTAGAGATTTGAACAGTTCACAGCCAGATCACTTAAAGTAACATTGTTAATGGGCTTTAGAAGTTCTCCCTTTAATATTGCCAGTGTTATAACTTCTAATTATCTTAATAATTAGGGCTGTGTCATTCATGATTGAGGTAACAGTTGCTAACACTAATGGGTATTAGAGGTCTCTCACAAGGCATGTTTTGATGTTCTCATCCAGTTGCTTAGGGCAGGCAAGAGCTATTTGTCCTTAGAAACATCGTGGTTGCTATGTGGTGGCCTGGGCAGAGGCATCCTTACGAACCACTAATACTGCCACCACCACTGCTGTTTTCACTGAGGAGTGACTATGTAAAATGCATTCACCATGCACTACCCTTGAAATGCAAATGTGACACCTATGGATGAAATCTGTTGAACTAATTGCTATTGTTGTTATTGCTACAAATAACAGCACAAACGTGAATGTCAAACCTGACTGACATTCAAAAAAGTCCATAGGTAACCCTTCCCCATTCCCAACCCCACAAATTAGCAATGCTTGAGATTTGCAAAGTGTAAGATGACACATTTGCTTAGACGTGCTTCATTCTGCATAGGTAATTCAGGAGAGTAGTAACAACGGGGTTAAGGTCCAAAGGAAAGCAATTGGGATTTGCAGCTATTTTGTCTACAAATAAGGCTAGTATCACCTATTCAAGTACGACTTTTTCTAAAAATTTATGGCATATACTAAACCTAAGTCTTTTATGAAGAATAAGACTCAAAGTTTCCTCCGTATTTGGCTGAAACTAAAAGTTCAGAGATATCAGCCTGGTACTTTGAGGCTTAAAATTGTAGGCACAGGAGAGTGGATTCAGGTTTTACTCTACTGTCTTCAATATCCCAAATTAATGAAGATTTATGGAACTGGAGACCAAAATAAGATTTGGAGAAATATCAAACATAGATAGATTAGGTAGGTAGGTAGGTAGGTAGGTAGGTAGGTAGGTAGGTAGGTAGGTAGGTAGGTAGGTAGGTAGGTAGGTAGGTAGATAGGTAGGTAGGTAGGTAGGTAGGTAGGTAGGTAGGTAGGTAGATAGATAGATAGATAGATAGATAGATAGATAGATAGAAAAAACTGGAAACTTCATTGGACAGACATTCACCAAACTGGTTTTAAGAATCTAGTCAGTCCCTGAGGACCGGGGACAGAATTAATTCTTTTATTTACTTTGTTTTTTGGAGCTTTATTACACTGTATAATATGACTGTATTATAGTCTGGAAAAGACTGAGAGTATTTATTTCTTAGATTCTTAGAAAAACATTCTTAGATGTTTTCCAGACATAGATTCAACTGATTTCCTGACTCAGGTTAAATCACACTGAACAGGTAAAAGGGCAACGCTGTAATGCAGAAAAGAATGCCCTGGGGATAAAAAAAGAGATTGATTCATCCTCGTCTCACTGAAAAAACATCAGGAACATAACATTTATTAGACTGGACATGAAGGACATACTCATACAGATAAGATACACATGGTAAATTAGCCCATTGAAGTACAACATTGAAATCAATACCCTACGCAGACACCACAAAGACACTCCCATTCCTCTTCATCTAAATTAAAATCTAGGTAAAAAACAGAAAAAAACCCCTACCAAAATAAATCCCAAACTCACGTACCTATTTGAGCAACAAGTGTAGAAAATTTCACTCCATCATTCGGTAAATATATAATGTGCTTATGTTTTAATGAGATTTAATTTCTGCAGACTTCCAATATTAGTTTGGCAAGTATCCGTGCTCCTTTTTTGTCCCTTTTCAGTGAAAACAAAACAAAGTAATTATAACAGTACTACCTCTTTTTGCCTGGACCTGAAAAAGTATTAGATATACTCCTTCACATACAAATAAAATCTCATGAAGGAAAGAATCCCCATTAGGAGTGATCATATTTCCTGTTCACTACAAGATATAATTCCAGGATTCAAAAATCCCTATAATCAAGTTATCATAAACATTTTTAGATCAGCAAGTCACTATATGCATGAATATTCAGAAACATATATCTATGTTTTCATATACAGTGTATGTGCATATATATGTATGTATACACACACACATTTTAGTGACACCAGTGTCAAACAATCTGATCACATGTTCCTAAAAGTTTTCAGAAAATCTTTACTAGCCGTTTGGATACAACTCTATTTCATTAAACTTCAGAGCTGTCACAATAGAAATCCTGCAGTTATGCCCTTAACTAAAAGACAAAAGCTATTAGATCTTAGCTCACATGAAACTATGCCAAGATCATTTAAGGAACATGAAGCTACTTGCAATGCAACAGACACAAACAGAAAAAGCAAGTAATTCAAAGTACTCTATGCAATATTTACAAAGATGTCAACCTTAGACGGAGAAACCGAACAAAGAATATGCATGCTGTCATAGAGGAACTTCGCACAAGATTTCCAGGTACACTAACAACATCAGCTATTTATGGGCCTTTCACTCTATATTACTATTACGTTAAATGTCTAAGCAATTTCTTACATGCATAATCCTCTGTCATAACTATATGTATATTAATAAGGGTATGCATATAACAGTACACCTCATTAACTCTGTGCTTGCATTTTAGAAGGACATTTAATGCAAGTACTTCTGCTAGACAGACAAATGAAAGACAGTAATCTGGTGACCCCAACTTGGCAAAACACAGGCCCACACTATCTAGAAGAAAAATATCTTTTTTCTCTTTTGCTAGGAAAACTTTTATCTTTGTGCACTAGAAGGGGACAAACCCAGGCATTCATTCCATGCAGTGGAGGACAGCATACTGGGGTTACCATTCCTCTAACCTCTGTCATGACTCTTCCACTGACGGCTACTGCCACTTGGGTAAAGGTCCTAGTGCACCAGCCCTGTGCCCTGTGCAGCTGGGCCGGCATCATATGCATGATACTGAACTTCGAGTGCCTATTCTACACAATAAATACATAATCTTGTTGCCTGGAAAATGTCTTCCTCAAAAGGAACAGTATTTAGACATAAATAATTAACCTTTTAAAATGTATAGAACACGGGCGTACCAATGAAGGAAAAGCAGGTTACCCAATTCCAACTTAAAACCAAAATAAATCCCTGTTTTAGGTAAAAACTCATGGTTAACCTGGACTGGTTAATTCAATTTTTGATATTGCATCATATGGCTGGAAAGTAATGCAGTATATTATACAGATTCTTAAAATTACCTCTGAATAAAGGAGAGGTGAAGGCAAGAAAAAGGAATATGATGAAAGAAAGACAAATTCAGGCCATCACTATTGCTGCCTAAATCTTAGTTTAAGTGATCAATAAGGACCTAAACCAGATGACTTCATGACACTGCAAAGTCAATCACTGCCTCTGTTTCAGATCACAAAGCTCCTTAGACACACTGAGAAGCCCCCAGGTCTGGAAATGGTTTGCACAGCTCTTAACTGTCCTCTTGAATGATCTGGGAGCAGAAAGAGGTATGTCAAAAATGCACCTCAGTCTGAAGAAGATATTTTTTGAGTAGACAATGCACAAGAGAACTACTGAAGCCAGTGCAAAGCACAGGAATCCTGATAATTTTAATTTCAAAAGGACAAGAATGGGGACTGCTTTTTCACACTGCTTACTCTACAAAGGCCAGTATTTGGCCCTAGTGTGTACCTCAGAAACAGTCTTAGTAGCCCAAAACCCCACTAGATAGCAGCATATAATGAATGAGATGCCTTTATCTAGTGTATCCTATGGGCGTGCTCTAAGCTGCTTCTTTTCATGGTGTGTGAAACTCTCATTCTGTGGAGACTTCACACAACGCAAGAGCAGTGTCTCACTTCTGCACGCACAGGCTTTGTCTAGCTGTTGGGTCGTGTGCTCCACACTGTACCGTACAGTTCTGGTGTCCTTGAGTCATCCAGATAGAGCCAGGCCAGACCATAAAGTGACTCCCAGCCAGCTGCACGCCTGTCCTTCCTTCCAGTGAAAACGAGGATGTGACGGGGATGAGCTAAAACAAATCTCTCTAAATATGTGTTTAAAAAAACACCAGCAGCAACATTAGTGTCCATTAGTGTCAGTGTCACACTTTGCCGTCTGAGATCAACGGGAGAAATACACGACCTCATATCAAATGTGATACCTTCTCACCTACCCCAAGAAGTGAGATACAGCCAGGGGTGCAGATGCAGAAACAGAGAAAACACCTCCAGGTCTCAAAGTACAGGCTGGGTGAAACTGCTTTTCCTCTCTACACATCTCTCAATCAATAAGCTTCCTCTGCATCCAAGTCTTAACCCTGATGTACTCATTTCCTCTGTCATCCCAGGTACAGAAATAAAGAAAACAAACCCAAGATCATTTCCCGCATATTTCAAAAGGATATCAAATTCATGCTTTCTATCAGAGGTTGCCAAAAGTTCACTGAATTAAAACAATTTTCGACCGCTAAAATGTTTTACATAGATTACGTACAAAAGGCACTGAAAACCTTTCATGCACATGGAAGAAAAAATGCTTAAAGAATTCCAAGTGTTTTTCTGGGAGAAGCAATGTTGGTTAAGAGATTCCCACTTGGAAAGATGTCCTCATTTGAAGATTGTCCTCAGTTGAGCTAAGAAAAATATCTTCAAATATATCATTCTAAAAAAGCCCAGCAACATTCCTGTCAGTGCTATACTCTGTCACTGAAGAGGAAAAGGAGAAAAAAAGCAACCTCACTCCAAGCTGTACTGTGATGTTTTCCCAACTTCGGAAAATGCACAAGCAATAATATGCCCTTCTGATATTAATATAACCAGACTACCAGTTTTAATAGTGTTTAAGGTGAAACTACTCCACTCCATTGTCCTCATGCATCAAAAAATCATCACTGGAGTGACTAGAAGGCTGAACATCTGCATGTTTATGAAGAAAGGAGCGATGATTAAGATAAAACCAGCCCCTTGCTGATCTCAGGGCGCTCTTTCAGATTAAAAGAATAAAATTAAATAATATCATATCATTAAAAAACTCAGAGCTTGCTGAGGGTGAGTGAGTTCATGACAGGCACAAACACTGATAGCTACATCCACCCAACACATTCTTCACGGACAAATCACTATACTACAGGTGCATGCATACAGATTAGCTTAAACACACCACTATTTGCTACATGATTGGTATTTGCCTATTTATATTATTTTATTTGGAACACAAATATATTATTCCATCAATAATTTCAACACCTTTGAAGAATATTGGAGAAGTGAATACTATATACACATGCTCATGTGCTATGTGAAAATATTGCAGGAGTAAACTGCAATTCTGCTCGTTTGGGCTGGGACAGAGTTAATTTTCTTCACAGTAGATGGTATGGGGCTGTGGTTTGGATTTGTGCTGGAAACAGTGCTGGTAACACAGGGATGTTTTCGTTACTGCTGAGCAGTGCTTACACAGAGTCAAGGCCTCTTCTGCTCCTCATCCCATCAGTGAGTGGGCTGGGGGTGCACAAGGAGTTGGGAGGGGACACAGCCGGGACAGCTGACCCCAACTGACCAAAGGGATATTCCATACTATATGACGTCATGCTCAGCCTATAAAGCTGAGGGAAGAAGAAGAAAGAGTGGGACACGTTAAGAGTGATGGTGTTTGTCTTCACAAGTCACCGTCATGCGTGATGGAGCCCTGCTTTCCTGGAGATGGCTGAACACCTGCCTGCCCATGGGAAGCGGTGAATGGATTCCTTGGTTTGCTTTTCTTGTGCAGAGCTTCTGCTTTACCCCTTAAACTCTTTATCTTAATCCACAAGTTTCCTCACTTTTACTCTTCTGATTCTCTCCCCCATCCCACCAGGGAGGAGTGAGCTGACTCTGTGGGGCTTAGGTGCTGGCTGGGGTTAAACCCATGACAGTCCTTTTTGGCACCCAACGTGGGGCCTCTTCAGTACACATCACCTCCTCTTCTGGTGACATTCTGAAATCTTTGCCTTCTGGCCACTCCATGATCACTTCAAGATTCCTGGGTGACCTGGGTTTCCTGAACACCCAGCCCAGCACGTTCAGTCAAAGTGCAAAGAGGAGTTGTGCTTCAGTACCAACCACGTGTGAAGCAGCTCGAACCCCTTCATATGCTGCCAATTAATAGTTAAACAGCAATAACAGCTATAAATTCAACCTAGCACATTCCCATTAAACCTGTTGTTATCTTGAACTGTTTCAGCAGTTTGTTGCTGAATAAAGCCCCATTTCTGCCCCTCTCTATCACATGCTTTAGCAAGTACACTTTTGAAAAAATTGAGTAATTGCATTTGAGTCAACTTGCATGCACTGAAGTTAAGCACCGCTTAAGTGTTTGCAGGATTAGGGCTTAAGCTTCCAATTATCCCTATTGCAGCAGTGTGACATATACCCCAATGAATGCATTTCTCATCAATTTTAATTTACGTTTTCTCTTTTGGGGGACTGAAAATGGCAAACATGAGTAGAGGCTGAGTGGTGTTGTTTCTGCTATGCCTAGACACCTAATAAACCATAATATTTACTTTCATTATTATCATCAATAAATGAGTTAGAGATTCACCATATGACCCAGTGATGATACTATACGTGCTACTTCATGTTAGGAAACAGCCTGGAGTTTTAAATTCAAAATCAGGTAACTCTGTAAGATGTATATATAAATACACACATGTGTGTGTAGCAGGTTCAACAATATGTCACTGGTATGAAACCAGCAATTGCTAGGGAAGTTTTGTGGCTGGTATTATTCAAAATGCCGCAGTACACAGTCCCAGGAGTCTCTGCTTACCTGAGCAAATACTGTTAAAAATTTAAGGCTGCATGGGAATTGTTATGTGGGCATTTTATTTGCGGTTAATTGCACAGCATTATTTTTGATCCAGTATCCCATGGAATGCAAATGCATGTAATCTTTTAAAAAGGTAGCAATGGACAGATCTGATTAGCACTGGGTGCCTCCAACACTGTTGAATAAGATGCCAAAGAATATGTATAATTTGGTACTTGCTCGCTAACAAAAATATTCTTTAAAAGGGAAAAGTCATCTCAGTGATTCAATACCATCGAGTTCTTTTTCAACAATTAATTTTATTCATTATTTTAGTCCTACTTTTGTAAGGGAAATACGAACTCCACCCTCTCATTTAGGTTTAACCAGCATTTGAAGTTTTGTTGCACAAATGCTACACTATGCTAAATAACTTAAAGTCCAGGATTGCTTTCAGTGTACCTTCATCTGGAACACCATCTCCATGCTGATGCTGCTTTGTGGATCTAAAAGAAACCCTTCATCCTCAACCTCCAGCCAACATACACAGCACTATGACTGGCTCTCTTCAAGAACTGCTCAACCCAGAGAGGAAAGGAGGAAGAAGAGGATCTTGACATACACCATACTGACACTCATATCCTAAAGCTGCCAGTGTGACACATACCCTATTTGAAATAAAGGAAAGTATTTTTTCACCAAACAAGTCCTATCAAAAATACTTTAACAAAGTCAATACTACATTTTGTTTATCACTAGACTCTGCTATGGCCTTATGTATAAATCGCATTTAAAGCAAGAAAACCAGATATCCTACTGTAATTTTTGTCACAAGTTATTGAGATAAATTAATTAAACCTGGATCTTGTCCATACCAGCTTGAAAAATGCACATATTCTTGCTGCTATATTACTTGTTGAAATTTAGATCTGTGTAGGTAAGAAGATGAATTTATTTTCTGATGGCAGTGAAACCAACAGTATGTCCTAAGAGACATCATACAATTGTTAGAATTCACTAATCCTTAGTATTCCTTTGTCAAAAAAAGTAACTCATAAGGTTGTATGGATCTGATTTTTTTTCTTTGCTTAAGGCTGTTTTACATACCTATTGACATAAGCCCTGGAGTCACAGCCCCCTACCAACTAGTCAAGGCTATGGTCATCCAGTTGAATAGAAACTTGGATGCAGAGGATAAAGATCAGTTTAGTGCATGCTTGGTTGTCCTCCAGGATGGGGTCAGGTCATGGCCAGGGTGCAGATGAAACCCAAGAACACTTCAGAGTCTGATAATAAAGACATGGCCTACTTCATTAATGGCCTTTCCTTGTCCCATCTTCCTCTAAGCAGGATTCAGGTCTGGTGTGCTGGGTTCAGC
>NW_010229546.1:0-471 GCF_000690775.1 Eurypyga helias
CCAGGGCCTTGGCGGTCCGCACGGGCATGGTGAAGATGGAGCAGGTGTACTCCCCCTCGTCCGAGAGCACCACGTCGCTGATGCTTATGGTCAGCTCGTTGGGCGTGGATCTCTCCAGCTGGATCCTGTTATCCCGCAAGGCTGAGGGAAAAGGGACAACGGGATGAGGGACAGGGTCAGCACCCCCCGCCCCTCCTGCCAGCCCGCTGGGGTACCACCAGCCCTGGCCCACTTCCCCTCCGTCCCACCGTCACTCCGGTCCGGGAGCTGGCTCCTCCCCCAGCCCCGGTTCCTGTGCACGTACCTCGTTTCTCCCCGAAGTAGAGGGTCTGCTGGGCAGGGTTGGACCACTGCAGCGAGGAATCATCGGGATCCTCCACCTGGCACTTGAGCACCACCGTGCCACCGGCCACCACGGTCTCATCTGACGTCGTGGGCTGGCTCTCTGGACACAGACGGGAGAGGTCAGCG
>NW_010229547.1:0-3314 GCF_000690775.1 Eurypyga helias
GCTAACTGACCCATCAACTCACTAACGAATGCACAAATCAACGAGCTAGCTAACAAGCAAACGATCTAAACGAACAAGCTACGGCCCCCCTGGCCCAACCCTGGCCTATATATTGAGGATGACGTGCTATGGAATGGAATTTTGGTCAGGTTGGGTTAGCTGTCTGAACTGTGTGTGTGCGTCCCCACCGCTTGTAATGAGAAACTGGGGAACACGGGGACAGGATCAGAAGATGAAAAGTCCTTGAACTGGTACAAACGCTCCTTAGCAACAAGTAAAAGACACCTTATCAGTCTTATTCTCAGGGAAAATCCAAAACAATGCCTCACACTAGCCACTGTGAACAGAATGAACTCTGTCCTGGCTAAAACCGGGACTGAATCGTTGCCCAGAAAGCCTCCACCCAACCATGCCCCTTCCAAAGCAGCAAGACTTTGTGGCAGCACTAAACCCACTTTTAAGTGGACATTTCACCAATTTTCATACGTTTTGAGGCACTACACTGTGTTTTTTAGGGGAAACCGAGCAGCAAGCCCGGGCTTTGCCGACTGTATGGCCACTTTGGGCAAATTAACTTAGGCTTGATTAAAAACCCTGAAAGAAAAGCATGGCCAGGGATGGTGATGTGAATGCCCCAACACCAACAGGAGGGTTTTAGTATAAAGAAGCCACTTCCTGATGTGGCTCGGAGCGGGATTAACGCCACAGCCCCAGTGAAACCCAGCACTGGCGATTTACCGGGCAATGCCTGCGCCTCCGCCGGCAGGAGCCGTTCGTAGGTGTTGAAGATCCCGGCATCCGAAATGATAAGGGGAGCGAAGACGTTGACCAAATCTTGGCCTTTCTGGACACTCACGCCTGGAAGGGAAGGGCGAGCGGGTGAGGAACGGCGCTGGTGAAAAGCGATGCCGCAGTGGGGAGACGGCACATGCGCCTCGTCCCGTGCCGATGCTCACCACAGGCTCTGCCCTGGGCGTCCAACAGGATCTTCTGCACCGGCGCCTTCCCCAACACGTTGCCTCCGGCTTTCCGGATAACAGGAATGATGTGGAAGGCGATTTCCCCAGCCCCCCCTTTGGGGTACCACGCGCCGTTGAGGAAGTGGTTCACCAGGAGGCTGTGCATGGAGAAGCTGGTCTTGGAGGGGACCACGCCTGAAAAAAAGGGGCAGCGTTTGTGCCAAATTGTGGTTTTGTGGCTTGTCCTGAAGTTTTTAGGATGAGGAACACGCTGTGCTTGGCCGGATGCAATGCGAAGAGGAAGGACAGATGCGGGAAATACCAGCTCATCGATACCCAGAAGAGCAGGGAGGGGGGCAGATGGGGGTGGGCCTGAGGCAAAGTCCGTTGGCGCTTGCACAACTTGGGCTGAACTGGCCGAGTCACGGGGGGCCGTGACCAAACCCCCAGGGCGGGTGGGAGGAAGGCTCAGGGTGAAAAGGTCACGGCGAGGCCAAGCAGTGGGTGCCAGCGTGACGCTAAGGGTGGGCGGGTGGTCCCTCGCACAGGGGAAGTGATACTGCCACGCCACGATGCCGAAGGATGCGGAAGGAAGGAGACGAAGGTGAACACTGGGAACGTGGGGACAACCAGCTGGCTTGGGGACGAGCATGCTGACACAGCACCCATGCTCCCAGCATCCCCCACCCAAAACCACAAGCAAAGCGAAAAAGCGGGGTTCTTGCCTTTCTTTTTTGTTCCTAAGGGGTTTAACTTCACCTCCACGCTGCCCTGGAGCCTCCTGGCTACCTACCGTAGGTGACGAAGATGTAGCTGAAGACGGCCCTGAGCTCGGGGTTGGTGGTGAGGCTATCCACCACGTCCTTCAGGCTGCGTGTCGCCAGCCAGCAGAAGGAGTTGAGCCAGGGCAGCAGCCCCGAGCGGCACAGGAGCGCGGCCAGCGTCCGGGGCATCATCCTCAAGAGGCCCACAAACACCATTCCTCTGCCGGCGCTCTGCGGGGAGGAGAGGCTCTTGCTGAGCATCCGTCACCAGACACAACCCCGAAACCGTCGAAAGATGCTCGAAAGTATCTTTTTTTCCTCTCAAATTGGCTGCTCGGCTGGCAGGGAGGTGCTGGCGTCCCTTAAGGGCTGCATCCCGGGGAGCTGCGGGCAAGGGGAGCGCTTGGTCCCCTCAAAAAGCTCCCCTCTGGCACGGGCTCCCAGCCTTTGCGGGGGTTTCAAAGCATAATTAATGTTAATTTGGCGGTGTTTTGGGGAATGATGGCCGGGAGGTCCCAAGGCATCATCCCATGGCCCTCGGGGCGAAGGAGCGTCGGGGCTCACAGGGGTCCCGGCACATCCCGTGGGACCACAAAAATCTGTGGGGAACGAGGTTAAAACGAGTATGACATTGGGGTTTTGAGGCAGAAAAGGGAGGTTTTTGACATGTTTCCCAACACTTTTGGGGCTGGGTTGTGCAATACCATTATCCTCCAGAGTTGCTCAATATCTGGGTGTCGGGGGTGGGTGGGAGGATTTACCCTCCTTGAGGGACCAGAGCCAAAAATATCCCGCCATCCCATCTCCGCGGTGAAGCCCCCTCTACCTTCATCAGCCGCTGGAACTCATTGATAGCAGCTTCCTCGCCGGGAAACTGCTCCCTCAAGCCTTGGAAATATTCCTCCTTCCCCGAATAGATGCGATACGTCCTGCTGCGGCCAGGTTCCCCCAAAATCACGGCGTCGTAGACGTCCGGCAGCTGAGCCCACTCCAGCTGCCCCTCTGTCAGCTGGTCCACCAGGAAGCGGGTGATGGAGTCTTCCTGCATCTGCCCCACATAGTGGATACCTGGAAAAGGCACCTTGGAATTATTTGGGAGGGGGGTGAGTCCTGGTGTTTTACACCCCTGGGTTACGCAGGACCTTCCTTTGGTTTCTCTGTCCCCTCCCAGCAGCTCAGTATGGAGGGGAAAGGGAAAAACCGGGAAAGATCGGCCGATCTAGGTCAGAGGGAAAACCGACTGGTTTTTAAGCAGCTTTTTGGAATTTTGCTACACACGGATCTTTATTTCTCCCCGCTATTGCTGTAAATAATTAAACCCACACAGCTCAAGGGATGTACGGAGCTGGACTTTGTCTTGTTGGAAGGAGACTGTAGTGGGAGATGTGCCCTGAAATGGGGAATTCCATCGGGGCTGAGCTGGATACAGGGAATTCCATAGGATTTGGGTGTTAGCGCGGCCGGCAGCACCTCGTCCTTCCGCAGGATTTTGAGGCACGGGACAGTGCGCCACACCACGCCGCTCACGCAGAAAAAGCGCTTGTATAAGCCGGGGCGGGCGCCGGGGACGCTGAGGATTTGGGTGCGGTTC
>NW_010229548.1:0-413 GCF_000690775.1 Eurypyga helias
ATGCACAACCCCCACCCCGGCTCCTTGCACGCCCCTCGTGCGACACACGAGCCCTGTGCCTTGCACACCCGCAGCCCTCGTGCAAGGCTGGCTCCTCGCACGCCCCTCGTGGAACGCACCAGCCCTGCTCCTTGCACACCTGTGGCCCTTGTGCAAGGCCGGCTCCTCGCACACCCGTCGTGCGGCGCACGCCCCCGCCCCCTCTGTGCACAAACACGTGCCTTGCACGCCCATGGTGCGCAGCCCTCGTGCAAGGCCAGCTCCTCGCACGCCCCTCGTGCGACACACCGCCCTGCTCCTTGCACACCGCCGTGCAAGGCCCAACTCCACCCGTCACACACTCCTCACGCAGCGCACGCCTCGGCTCCTGGCACGCTGCTTGTGCAACGCACAAGCCCTGCTCCTTGCACACT
>NW_010229548.1:619-847 GCF_000690775.1 Eurypyga helias
CCCCCTTGCACGCCCATGTTGCACGACCCTCGTGCACACCCCTGCTCCTTGCACGCCCAAGTCACGCAGCTCTCGTGCAAGGCCAGCTCCCTGCACGGCCCCCGTGCAACGCACGCTCCTCACGAGAGCTCAGCTCCTTGCACGCCCGCGTCCCGCAGCCCTCGTGCAAGCCCCCTCCTTGCACGCCCCTCGTGCACCGCGCAGGCCCCGCCCCCTCGCAGGCCCAGC
>NW_010229549.1:0-565 GCF_000690775.1 Eurypyga helias
TGGGATGGGACTGGGATGGGGTGGGCAGCACTGGGATGGCACAAGGATCGCTGGCTGGGCCAGGACTCGATGGGCAAAGCTGGGATGGGTCTGGATTGTCAGTGATGGGCCAGGACTGGGAGCACTGGGGTGGAACTGGAAGTACTGTAGTGGGATGGACAGCACTGGGATGGGACTGGGGCTGGGTGGGCAGCACTGGGCTGGGACTGGGAGCACTGGGCTGGGACTGGGGGCACTGGGCCGGGCCAAGCCGTCCCCTCGATGCCCCCAGATCTGTTCGAGTACAAGTTCGTGGGCAGCCGGGTGGTGAACAGCACGTTCCTGCACAGCAAGGAGGGCTGCCAGCTGGACTTCAGCGACGACAACACCGCCTACATGGTCTACTTCGTCAGCTTCCTCGGCACCCTGGCCGTGCTCCCCGGGAACATCGTCTCCGCGCTCCTCATGGACAAGATCGGCCGCCTCCGCATGCTGGGTGCGCCGGGAGATGGGGAGCCTGGGAATGGTGGGACAGCGTGGAATGGTTTGGGCTGGGACGGACCCTCAAAGCCCATCCAGTGTCCCC
>NW_010229550.1:0-231 GCF_000690775.1 Eurypyga helias
GGGGGGGGAGAGGGGATAGGGGTACCTGTGACTGGGAAAAAAAAATAAAGTGACATTGATATACCAGTAAAAAATCTAGCAATTTCCAGGTGTGACCAAAAGCATTTGATGAAGAAACTCATTAACATGATCCGAGGACTGGAATGTTTCCATTCACAGTGTTTTAAATGAAAAATCAACAAAATGTGTATCTTCCATTTCCAAGTTTGTGGCTGGGGGTTTTTTTGGGGC
>NW_010229550.1:253-42905 GCF_000690775.1 Eurypyga helias
TGGGGCTTTAGGCACTTTCCCAAAGTTGTAAGATAAAAAGTTAAAACATCATTTCTAGCGTGCCTCTAAACTAAAAACGATGCATGTAACAAGAAGTATTTCATATAATTTGATATTTGAATAAAAAGTAATTTTAAGATTTGGTTGATAGTTTAAACATTATGAAAACAAAAAACTCATGTACCCTAAGTATTTGAAATTCAGAAATAAGTGTGTCTGGCAACTTCTTTGTTTATTTCACTAAAGAAAAATATGTTCTTGAATAAACAAAAATGTCAGACTAACTTTCCACACAAAATTAAGCTTAACTAAGCCTGAATACACAGAGCAAAACCAGACTATGAAACGCCTAGTACCCAGTATGGGAAGGTTCAGCCTGTAAAGGTAAGGCTTTCTGTTACTCTTGTACCCAGTTTACAAGTGGTCTAAAATAAAATTAATTAAAAAACAAAAATATCAAGAGAGTCCATCTTTCTCACCTATCTCCTTCACATTTCACATTATATTATATTATATTATGTCATATTATATTACATTACATTGCATTACATTATATTATATTATATTAGGCAGATTTCTAAAACATGTCTGTAAACCTTCATTTCAAAGCTGCTTATTATCCTGAAGAATGCTTAAACATATTGGTCAGGGAGCTCTTCTGACCTTAAAGACTTTTTGGTCCAGTCCTGGAAAAGCACCATGTAAAGAATACAGAACCATGACTGGCAATGCTGAGAATGGCCACCATGTCATATTTTGTCCCTTTTCTGCTTCCCTGTAGCTGTTCTGACTGCTCTCCTTGGGGAACGAGATTTTCTGCGTTTGCTTACCACCTGAAGGTTAATATTTTTTGTTTTGTCCTAAAGTTGGATTACAGACCTGTTAATTGAAATGGTTTTGAGGAAAAATATCTGCAGCCTGAGTATCTTAATAAATAAATAAATAAATAAAGAACCAAAACAAAACCAGAGCCAAAAATCAATGTGCTCACCCAAGCTTTGTTGGCATCCAGCTGAAAATACAGAAGTGAAAAATGTTAACACTACAGCTGAGCTAGCTGAAGAGCGTATCTCTTTGCCTGAACCTCGGGGCAGAATAGCACATGTAGAGGCAGATAGTGTGTCACTTGCTAACACAGCTTTAAATTATTAATCACACTACCTATCTGAGTGCATCTTGAGACTGTGGTTACTATGGAAGGGAAATACCAAGGTCTCTCCTCTAGCCTTTTGCAAAACTGAAAGCAGTAGAGAGGAAACAGTTTCCATTAATAGCAAGCACCCACCAAATTATTGTTCTCTGTGTGAAATGAAAAGGATGTCTGATGTGCAGGATTGTTTTTCACTGTTGCTAACCATTCTTTTGCTTAGATATGTTCTCCTGACCCACAGTGAGTAATGAATTTTCCAGTTCCTGATGTGTATGTATAGCTAAGTCTAGAACTTCTGCTCACGGTTGTTTCAGCACGCCAGAAGAATCCAGGTAAACGTCACATATTTTTAACAGCTTATAGCTGGCTCACTGTGCAGGTGTGAGCACACAGTCACTGTCATGGGACTAATCTAGTCATGTGCTAAGAGTCTGTAATCATTAAGCTGCAGAAGGAGGTCTAATGTTATGCTGACTGGGACAGCCAGGGTGAAATCACTGTATCTCTGTGATAAGAACATGCATCTTTAATGGGAGACTTGATATCACATGATTCCCTTTATTGCTATCTGAATATGGAGAAAGAATGAACATAGAGTGGCATAAATAATCCCTTTTGGGTTTTGTTGTGTTGCTTTGCAGATACAGTGTGTTCCCTTGGGAGCAGAGTGTGCTGCTCTGGCTGTTTCTAGGTCTACCTCTGGCAGTGACATTGAATTTTCCATTAGATTTTTCATTCCCCATCCTACCTAGTTATACAGGATTTTAGGCAACTATTTTGTTTCATGTCATGTCATCACATTATCCTTTAGACATGGATAGAGAGTTTTCCTTTTAACATACTTCATAAAATGTGCGATGATGTTCCATATATAAAATTATTACCATCTTCTTTTAAAACAAGAAACTTAATAGCAAAAGACTTATAGACAAGGGTGCAAAAATGAATTAGATAAGTGTTTTTAAATATGTCATGTCATTATTGATCAATTGGAGTTTGACAGATTAAATAGCAAAATTGAAATGTCTGTTCATGTCTCAGTGTTAACTATTATCATTTATCAAAACAAAACCAAAAATCCTCATATACAACAATTGGGGTAGTGATTATCCTGTAGCTGTGTCAAGAGGTTTGCAATGAAACTAATTTAAATGCTGATAAGACAGGCATTTTCAAGATTCTTTTTTTTTTTTCATAAAAACATACAGAATCATTTCAGCCATTTTGTTACGTGAAAAAGGGAAAAATATTCTGCAAGTTACTGCCAAGTTATTGTTACTCTGAAAAAAAAGCATGCAAACAAGCAGCAAACACGTTCCTGAGCAGTGTGTTTTACTCCATATATGCCAGAGTTGCACATGTGTCTATAGACAGATGCACACACTGGGTTTGCAGACATGACTGTGAATTCAGTAATTCTTCTGGAGTGACAGCAACCAAGCAGATCATTAATCTGCTAATCACAGAGCCAGAAGATCTGCAAATACACTCTTCAGCTGTACTAAGTTTTTGTGCTTTGTTACCAAATTCTTCAAAATGAAATAGTTGAAAAAATGGCAAGAAGCTGAAAGGTCAAACACTGAGCAGGAACAGGAAAAAGCAGAAACAAAAAGAGCAAAGAGAATAATATACTCCAACATGCACAAGCGCGCGGAGTCCATACCTTAATGTATGGAACAAGCTGCTATAGGTATGTTTTCATTAGGGTAAATCCTCCAAGACCCCTCTCACTGTATATGGCGAGTGGCCTTCAGTCCCTCTGGATTCAGGCTTACAGTTGTACAGAAAGGAGCAATATAACTTCTTAAACACAAAAGGCCACAACTTTCTTGTGACTGGTCATGTAAGACAAGTGCCACAAAAGGCCTGAGAACTTAAGTCTAGGATCAAAACTGAAGCTCTTAAAAGCTTCATTAAGTTGCTGCCAGTGCTCACAGCACTTAAACATCCACATCTCTGGAGTCTGCACCACTAGTAGGCTTTGTATCTATACTTCTGTTCCTTTTAACTCTTTCCTCCTCTTAATCCTCAAATAATGGCTTAGGCTATTCTTACCCCTAAGCTGGAATCTCAAGAGCATGTAGGCATCTTTCAAAAAATGCAAAATAAACTTTAGAACTGCCTCTGTCCTCAAAATTTCTTGCTCACGCAAGCTGTCTTGTTGGTAGAGCGGATTCCTCCCTGACACACCTGGGCTTTTCTAGGGACAAGCTGGATTCTGCTCAAGAGTTGAGTGCTTTGAGGACTCCAGGACACTCTTAGGCAACAACAGGTCAGAATAAATGCCTAATTCCCTGAGAGAAGCAGGGCTTGACATAAACGAAACAGATGTTATATCAGTGGGGAGAAAAACAAAAGCATATACATGAGACTTATGAAAAAGTGCAGTCAGTGCCAGGATCCATGTAAGAGTCCAGAGGGCTTTGGGATTCAGGTCTCATGCAGGAGGTGCATTTACATCTCTTGGTGTCCAGTATTCAAACAGGACAGTTGGCTGAGGAAATGGGTTACTGCAGGAAACAAAAAATGGCCAAGGGGAAGTTTTGTCTCCCTGGAATTACAATACGGGTTTGGTTCAACCTTGCAAAACTCCTCAGTCCCTAGCACCACTTCTGAAGAGCATAACGATCAGTGCTGGACAGCTAACCATTAAGGAATCATCACACTCTACTTTCACAGGACTAGCAGATAGCCTTTGTAATCTCTAGATTCAAAATGACTACAGGTAAATGCGGAGTTAATGAAAGCTGAAGTGAGATTAGTTTTTTTTATCTACCCCAAAACCTGGCTATCAAGCAATAAGGAGCAGTTTTGATACTGGAAAAAGTCTTTATGTTCTGAGCTAGATCCTGCTGGTGTTAGTTAGCATTGCTCTGCTGACTTGCTGGAGTTGTATCAATTTAATCAAACAGATAATTTGGTCTGTTGGTTTAGAAAAAGAAGTAATATCTCCTGGTAATCCCTAAATATGCATAATTTGGCAAATAGTTCAGGGAGTTTACGTGAGAATAATTATTTGATTGTTGTGTACTCTACGCACTAGAATCTAAAAATTACATGAAAGACTTTACATTTAGAGGTTTCTCTACTATTTAAAACACAAAAATATTTAATTTACTAGCATAACATATGAAAATGTGAATATCAGGGTTTAGCAGATGATGTAGAGCATGGATGCAAAAAAAGAAATTTGTCCCTATATATGTGAATTCACAGAATATATTTAAAGATGATAGTTTTCATACCTTGTGAAGTTTGTTTCTCACTTTAAAAAATGTGCTGTGATATACGAAGAATAAATAGGTCATAATGGTGCCTAGAGACCAGCTTTGACAGTCACTGCAACCTTCAGAGATAGAAGCAAGCAAATGTAAGTTTCGTAAATAGAAGCTTATGTTTCTGCTGACCTACCTGAGGGATGAACTTGTCATGAATTTTCTTCATTTGGAGATTTTGTTAGATAGACAAAACAGAATTTGCTTTTACAGTAGCTAAGCTGAAAATGAAAAGTTCAGTATATTCCCTATCTGACTACATACACTTTTAGGAAGTACCAATTCCCTCTGCTGAAGGATAAGAAGTTGGGGAAAGGTCCTCGCTTTCAACTGGTTGCTGTTGTCTTGCAAACTGTGCTTCTCTGGGGCTCAAAAGCCATACTGAATTGCATTTTAATGAGTTATTTCAATTCCTATTTGGATCCTGTGGTAGGCAAGTGAAAGAATAAATCATAATACACATATTCAAATTTATGTATTTACTGTGAATTAGAATGTGCTCAAGATCCTTTAGAAAATAATTAACAGATTTAAAACATTTCAAAGACAAAGAGGTTCTCACCTAATGAGCTCCCGGTATGCCATGAGTGATGAACTACAGTTGACCTGGAAAATGGGGTTAAATACTACAGGGCAGAAGAGACACAAAAGACACTAACCCACCTAGCAGAATGATAGAAGGAGGAACAAAGGTAGAACTGCTATGTCAGATTCTTTACCTTTATAACACCTTTGAAGCTAAGCTCCTCTTTCCATTTGCTGCCATGTGCATTTCTGAAATCAACATTCACAGACCATATAAAAATGTGAATTTTAGCATATGAATCATGAATATTTAATTCTTCTTTTTCATGTTTTTTCAAGAATATTTGACAATTATTTCACAAGACAGATTTTTTCCTAAGTGAAAACGAAAGCCTGCAACAGCTGAACTCAGATATCTGATAAGATGACTGCTGACAGAAGCATTCTGGGATGCTGACTGCTATGCAGAAATGTTAGACGTGTCATTTTTCAGTTATGATTCTGGATTCACTAAAAAGGCAATTTGCAACATGTAGGTACTAAGGCTTAATAGTGGCATACTTTACACATGTGTAGGTACATAGCTGGAGTAAGACACACTCTCCAGGACTCTTAGAATTCCCCCAAAACATGTATTTTTGTAGTGAGGTGTGGAAGTTCTTGGCCCAGCCAGGAGTTGGCTGAGGGATGAGAGAGAAAAATTTTTAAGATCTATAAAAGCAATTTTAGCCAGTCAAACAGGACCAATGAAAACCTTTGTGGAGACAGAGGCTGTCTCACACTCTTGGCAGACTCAGAGACAATTAAAATGCTGTCCCTACCACATGGACAGACCAGCACTCCAGCAGCCACAGTCAGGGCTAGCACCTGCTGAGGAGGTCAGCAGAGGTCCCTTGCTGCTCCTAACAAGGCATATTGTTTATAAAGCCCACAAGTTCATTGGAGTCTCATTCTGGGGCCCTTGAGTTATTTCATCATAAAATATTTTTAGCCAGTTAGAATAACTCAGTACTGTCCATAGTCATCACCTCCCCACTCCACATGATACATAAATGATGAGGAACTAATTGCGGTCATCCAGTTTGCTCATCTGCCTAACGCAGGCTGTAGGACTGCCCTGAAGTCTTAACAACTCCTTGAGCTTTTCACCATAAAAATGTAAAACTACATCAGGCCTCCATTTGGCATATATATTTCTGTTTATTTCTATGAATGTCATATGGGGAAATCATGACTGTGACAAAGTGGCAAGCAGTGTACAACAAGGGCTTGAGTCATCTCACCTAAATTTAACTATCTGTAGTCTAGTGTCTGATTTAAAGTGTTGTCAGTGGGAAGAGGTAGTGAGTGAGAAGAATGTCCAGAGAACAATTCATGTTATTCCAGCCTTAGACAAGAAAAATTAATCATCCTCTGAAAGTCTCAGTCTCTGTATATTAAATGTAGAGGGAGGCTGCATAGCTAACTGACATGAGATTTCTCACTTTCAGAAAGCTAATGTATGGTGAACCAACTCTAGCCTGATTGTCTAAAAAATTTAGTCTAATGAGGTAGAGCACAGATAGGAAGGAAAATAATTATACTGAGATGAGAAGTGCTTTGCCTAGAGTAACACAATGGTTTTCCCAGGTGATCCTTCCCAGCAGACTATCTTTTCACCCATTCTGCCCCTTCACCAGGTTTTATCAAAAAGTGTCATGAAGTAAGACCCATGAGACATAGTACAAAGAGTCCTTGAGTTTATCACCTGCACAGTTAGGTAATAAGATGAATAGTCAGTTTTCAGAAACATTTCTACACAATTTTCAAATATTACTTGGTCATTTTCGGGTAAAAGTGGTGGAACTGAATGAAATCTAATCACTTGTCCAGTTTACAGTAATGTTGTTAAACATTTATTATTGCTGTGTGGCATTTTCAAAGTAATTTCCAGAAGTATTTCCAAAAAGCAGTTCCAGTTCCATTGGAGATGATGCAAAAGGACTTAATTAATCCTGCTGGCTCTCTGCTTTCTCACAGAATATTTAAATATAAAAGTACAGATTTTCACTGCAGATGATAAACTCATTGTTTCAAGGCCTCAAGAGATGCTTACTGAAGTCAAAAAAAAAAAAAAGCCTTGAAAAATATATTTCACTGATCTTTAGATGAGGCTTTGTGACTCTTAAAAAAATTCAATGTGTTCCTTATTTGAAATTGATTCTAAAATTTAGGGAGACAAGCTTTCAAAACTTTTTCCTGGCTCCTTAAATCTTAATTAGTCATTTAAATGTGACCTAATTTAAAAAAAAAAAAAAATGCATGGAACAGCTTCTCCCTGTGATGTCAAACAACACCTTTTCCAGACAATATAAATTTCTTTGTAGAAGTCTAGAGAAATCTAATACTGTTTCTGAATGTGTCATCAAACTACTTTTACTTTTTTATGATTGAAAAATAGAAGATTGAAGGAGGACTGTTGAAAAGTATTCATACAGATGTCAAAGATTCAAAATAACTTTATTCATCCACAAAGGTATCTTATCAGTCAGAATGGATGTTCCAGTAAATATGTGTGCTGAAGACATAACTCTATTAATAAAAATAAACAACATTCAATACTATTACAAACAAAGGTACAGAAACATTATCAAATTAAAGATATTGTGTAAATCACCAATGTGTACTTGTCTGGAATATTATGGTCAACAAAAGAAGCTGCAGCAGAAATAGACGGACTTGTGTGGAATATGAATAAGCAGTGTTACTGAAAACACGAAGTTTGCTTACATGAGAACAGAATGGGTAGTCTAAAGATATTAAAACAAAAACCCAAACACACAACTAGTTACTGAAAATACAAATCACTTTCTGGCTTACCTAAAACAGGAATTTTTCCAGCTGTGCTCATATTTTTGTAGCATTTGTTTTCTGTAAATCGTCTACCCGTCTAATCTTTCCAAGACTTCTCGTTAAAAAAGGAATTTTTAATAAACTATTAAAAGCAAAAATCATTCAATGTCATTGAAGATTAAGGTTGATAGTTTTTATCAGTAAAATAGCTTCCACAGAACATTTAAGAATTGCCTACAGAGTTCATAGTTTACAGATAGGCGTGTCCAACTCTTTTTTTTAAAGAGATCTGGCCCTGAGTGAAAGCTTTCTTATTCATTACTAGCACGATGCTGAGTGCACGAGAGGTGTCGGAGAGCACATAGCTGGCAAACTTATGGAGGAGTATGAAATCAGATCATTTTAGTGCTGTTTGCTCTGGTCTGCACATACAAAACAGTGCAATGATTTGTTTGAGCTTACATCGGTTTGCTAATATTGGCTAAATAAGTATCTGGACATGGAAATATCAGCATTCATTGCCTTCATCAATCTACAGCCCAAGAGTCGTGTGGGGGATGTCGGCAACAGGATGGAATTCATTACAGTCCTCTACAATGTCCCTCCCTCAGCAACCTGTGACTCACAGCTCTTGTTTTTATTCTCTCCCTTACAGCAGCCAGTTTAGAGGTAGGCAACCTCTGACCCAAATAAAAGCAACTATTTCTAGCTGTTTGATGCCATTTAGCTGCAGTCTTGTGCTGTTTCCCTCAGGCAAGAAATCTCTCAGCTCTATAGTAAACACTGGTCCTTCTCTCCTGAGGCTTGTGTACCTGCCCTGGAGCTACCAGCAGGACCCCAGGCTTCCTCCTCCAACATCTGAGGGAGAAGGGCAGCCACATGGATGTGAGGGCAGCAACGCTGAAGAACACAAAGGAGGGCAGTTTGGGGGGAGAAGCCAGAAATAGCCTCAGACTGCATGAGGTTGTTGCTGGGCATATCTCTCATTGCAGTCCTGAATTTCCAGTACTGGGAGGCAGCCACCCACTGCGAGCTGAGCTACAGGAGCACAGCCTGAGGCAGCACCTTGCCATGACCGGTTGTGCTGCGAATCCCAGTGATGGAGCAATCCAAGACTAAGGTACTTATTTGCTGAAACGCAGGTGTTTCTTATACATACATGCATATACACGTGTGTATGTTTATATATGCTGAGCTATGCATATGCATATATACAAGTTAAAAAATGGGGTTTGTACAGAACAGATCTGTTTGTCATCTCCTCTCACCAATCACCAAAAAGAGGGAGGGTTAGGAGAATTTAGAAACTGGCACAACATGCTGGGTTTGGTGAGCTGGTTTGAGGGGGGTGAGTTGCAAGGGGTGGTGAAACCACTTAGGATTTTTTGAGGGAAATAAAGTCTTCTAAACTTGCATTTTATTTTAAAAATAGGGGAAAAAACTCCAGTGTTTTAGGTCAAACAAAATGTTAACTCATCAAAAAAGGCAGGGTAGCTGTCCTTTACTACAGTGCCTGGAACACTGTGATGCCCTTCATGAATTCTGAGGAAAAGTTGGAAGGGAGGCAATTCTCTCACAAGGATACACAGCCTATAATGTTCACAGTATACTGGTTAGCTAGCTGGGAGATGGGCTTCTTCCTCAGATAAAGAGAGCTAATAGCCACAGCTGGGTGAAGTACTGATTTGGGTGTTCCTGTCGGATCCTGATTCCATGGGGATGAGGTGGACCTCTGAAAGAGGAGAAGTCTAAAGGATGGATAGCTTTTAAGCTGATACCAGCACCACTGGCCCTGTAGCACTCACATTACTCTTTCAACAGTGTCTGAAGGCCAGAAAACTATTAATCGCAGAGTTGGAGCACTGCTTGTTTATCCTCTGTCAGGTTTATTTGCTGTCAGGTTTCTGAACAGCCATTTTTTTAAAGCTCTGAAGACACATATGATGGTTACTAGTGATGGAAGTGAGACTTTAAAATGCCTGGTATTAAACCAGTTCAATCAGTAGCCCTTTTTTGTAACATTGTTTTTGAAAATGGTTCCTATTTACGTTTTACATCTGGCTATGAGATTTAGATTATTTACCCAACCAGTAGCCCATTTTGATCACTGATATAGAGGCAGAGAAATCAGTTCTCAAAAAAAAAAAAAAAGAAAAATCAGCTCATGGAAGAATGTGCATCTAGCTGTACTAAAGAACAGAACACAGCATGCTGAAGCATTGTATTTAAATACACAACTGCAAAGGTAAAACCATCTTTTGCATGAAGGACCAGGGTAAAGTTCTTTATTTCTTCTAAAAGTATTTGAAGTACTATTCATTATATTTTACATTATTCGTTTTTCTATATCTCTTTCTTGAAGTCAGCTGGGAACTACTAGCAATTATTTATCAGAGTTTAGAACAGTAATTAAGTTGAATTGTTTAACATATTTTTGATGACTGGAGCTCTGACCTGTGTTCCATGAATGAGTCACCCTGAGCAGTACAGAAAGAAGGTTGTGCTAGATATAAATATACAGTATAGGCTCATTGTCTTCCTTCTTCATTAATGCCAGAAATTCATTCATATTTCAGGAATTAGTGTTTCATTTTTATAGAACATAAACAGGGTGATGAGCCCTCTTTGACTCCATGGTACTACAATCTGCTGCACAGAGAATGTTAAACGTTCAGAAGATTTTTATTTGCTGGAACTGCGTTCTAAGTGTACATTGATTTTATTGTAAAGGAAAGGCAGTACCGCATAGTCTCAACTGCACTCTACATTGTTTTTGAAATTTTTACTTCTTTGTTGTTATTTTTGTAGCTCTGTTTAATCTAAAGAAAACTCACAATGACTGAAAGAATATGGCAAGCTGCTTAACAATAGTCAGTATCTATGGCAGTTTCATAATTTGTGTAATTCTCACTGGAACATAAGGATTGCTTCCTTTCTCCTCCCATCCCACCTAAATGAAATTTTTAGTACTTCTGCATAATTAAAGTTAATTCTGAGGACTGACTGCTTGGCTCATCTTCAAAGCTGTTAATACATTTATATCAAAATCTTCCTAACATGATGGTGGGTATTTCTGAAAAATTAACTTTTAAAAAACAAAAATTCTCCAGCCTTTTTCTCAAGTTTTTTGTTAATTTAAGAGACAAAATTGTTCTTTTGGTTACAGTGTATATATATTCTTTGTTTTTCCTCTACTTTCCTCCTTTTTAAAAGCAAAATGGAAGATGGCAGAGAAGGGCAGGGACATGGACTCAGAAGTTAACAACAACTATAAAGGTAAATGAAAACATTTCAAAAAACATTTTTAAAAAGTTACCTGTACAATATTAATGAAAAATTAAAAGGAATGTCTGTCTGCATTTTTTTTGCAAATAAATTAGCAAATTTATTAAAAGCTTCTTAGAGGAATTTTAACCTGTTATTGGGAAACACTTGTTATTTCTTCTTTTTTTTAGGGTGCTGTGACTCGAAGAGACCCATCAGTTGACCATCAACCACCAGTTTCCTCTCCAACACCAAACTAGGTGGAAACATTTACATTTTGTTTTGAAACAGAGAAAGGATCTTGATTGCCCTAGAGTGTTCCATCTTGGCCTTTATCAAGAACAGAACGTCTGCATTTTCCACTCTAAATGACCTTGTTCCATTTTCTTTTTTTTTTTTTTTTCCTTTAGTATCCTGCAATGGCAACTTCTGTTCTTCATCAGACAGGACTTTTCCACATCCCAGTCTGGCCAGCTGTGCTTTAAAGACTGACCTTGTTGGACTGCAAAATTATAAACACCTATACTTATTTGATTTTCATCTGCTAATGTGCTTTTATTTTTAAAAAGAACATGTTTCTCCTTGCATTGTTATCTCATAATTCAGTAACTGCCTGCCTTTGGCCAGTCACGAGAGCTTTCTGTTGCTTACTTTATTTTGGCAAGGTTTAGAGATGGATGTGAGTAAGAAAGGACTTCTGTCTCTTCATCTGTTTGCCCCACTTTTTTTGTAAAATAAAGGCCATCTGGATTTTATTTTGCACTGAAGAATGTACAGCATGTACAGAATTTGTTTTCCATGTGAGAGACAGCATTCAGTTACAACTGCTTGGATTGCGAGCCTGCAAATGTTTGTGGCAAAATACCTGGCTCCAAGTTCTGCTTTCTAAAAAGAAATGTGAGCTAAGCCTGATCTTGAGGGTGAAGGGGAGGGGTGGAAATGCCATGTTAGACAGCCCGAGAGTTTCATGTAACCCACGCTCAGCCATTAATATGCTGGCCTGAACTTTGCGCAGCCCAACTGAATAACAAGTAGAGTTCTATAATCATGTGGCAGTTCCAGTGAGAACAGATCAAAATCTCAAATAAGACATATAATGGCTTCAAGCCAGAGGAAGAAAAAAACAGCTAAAAACCAGCTTGAGGAAAGTGTAAATTTAGCCTGTGGTGTACTATGTACCCGACGCGTGTTGTCAGAGAGGGGTGTGGTTTGTTATTGTGAACTACTCTGCTTTGCAATAACAACTCTCCCAGAGATCCTTGTGGTAGGAATCATCACCATCATCACCGTCATTCAGAAAGAACATCTGGGGTCTGTGGGGAATATTGTGGAAATAATATAGATATGATGCATTTTGCATCTGAATTGTTATGTGTGTATACTTCAGAAAACTTCTGGAAAGGGTTGATGGTGGCTTACATGGAAGGTGCTGCCTCTTCCAGGAGCTAGGCATGGCCCAAGTGAGTAAGAAGGGAAACATGGGCATGTTCTGCCCCCTTCACCCCCAGTGTCCCTCAGCCTAGCAGGCTCTGTGGTACAAACAGCCCAGTCCTATAGGGGCTTCCCTGAGCTATTTCCTATCTTTCTGGGGCCTTGTTAATCTCCTGAGGTGCAAGAATAGCTCATTATCCCCCCTTGGAGACAAGGCACAATGCCATAGTCCTAAAACTGAATCCAAAGGCAATTCAAGAAATTATCAGATATTCTGTGAAGTAAGGCATCAAGCTGTGCTGGAGGACACAGCCAGTAGGCCCAGGTTCACTCTTAAAGATTGTTGTATAAGCCCAGCCCAGGCATTTGCATCCTAACTTATCTCTAAAATAAAACACTGTTTTGCAAGTTTAGGTAGCTGAGACAGGAAGGAAGGAAGGAAGGAAGGAAGGAAGGAAGGAAGGAAGGAAGGAAGGAAGGAAGGAAGGAAGGAAAAGAAAGGTGCTATTCAAAAACAGGCATTTCAGAGGTGGAACAATTTTAAAGCTCCATGACTGCTGGACATACTTGAACAATCTTGAGGACAAGCTCCCAAAACAGCTGAGTAAGAAAGTGGCAGCTGAGCTCACCTACACTCACTCCAACTCCTGCTCCGCATATCTACAAGCGGGGACAACAGTTGTTTCAGCCAGCTGTAGCCATTTTAAATCCAATTGTTTAGTCTAAACCGAGCATTTAGGCTTCCCCCTACAACCAAGAAAAAAACCCAAGGCCCTTCTGGAGCGGGATTCTGAGATAGATGTCTGGACAAAACAGGGTCTGTTGCTGTCTGGACATCATCCGTAATGGAAATCTGGACAACTGGCAAACCTACTTTTTGAAGTGCTAAGGAGGCTCCCTTCACAGAGATACTCATAGGATACAGGACCCACTAAAGAGTTCAGGAAGTTCAGCTGTTGCTGATTATAAGATTTCTTTTGCTTTTCTCAAGTGTATATCAGCCAACGGCTTTAAAACCTCTTAATGTTCTTTCAGCTTGGTTTTTAAACTGCATCACTCATAGAGCGTTGGTTAGCCTTCCCTCAGTCCCAGCCAGAATGGAAACATTTCTCCCTGAGGAGAATATAGCATGTTTCCATTTCTCCTAGAGATTATTTAATATACTAATAATCCATTATTTTGTGTTATCAATCATTTAATATCTATTTTATCTCCCACACATATAATCAAAATTATTATCAGGCTATGTTTTTTAAAGATATGCTTGATCTGTCCCTTGTGGTGGGTTTCACAAAATTACTGCCAAAAAATACTGAGGCAGTTTGTGGGAAGCTACAAAAAGTTCAGCGTGCACAGTCTGCTTCATTAGGTTTAAGATAATATTTTGGTTTTAAACTCAAACAGTGCTCACTGAAATGCCATCAATCAAGATAACAAATGAATTTTTAAATGCCATATGTTCACCAAGTGGAATTTTAATGAGATATTGAAATGTGCTTTAAAGCTCAGGTTATACACAAATATCTTAATGTCAAATATCTCAGTGTCATACAAAATATTTGAGTAAGTCAAATATCTATATAAGGGTTTATGGCTTGTTTTAATAGGAAATGTCTTTTCTGGTGGAAGATGAAGTTAAATAGATTTATCCTCCTGAATAGAGTATTCCTTTAGAGAAGCCACCTCTTTTAAAACTAAACTCACCTTTTTTAATAGTAAATATTAACCTGACAGTGACTAAGCTAGTGAGGATATGGTGGGGGTTTTTTGGGGTTTTTTTTGTGAAGTTACAAGCATCACTTTTGTCTTATCCAGTATTAATAGCTTCTTTAAGCAATAAAAGGCCACACTGATCTTTCATCTTATAGAAGCATCTTCATTTTCCTCTAGTCTGTGTGCTTAGTAATAACAGTGGCAATTCATTGCTTATTTCAAAACTGGTATTATTAATTTATTTGGATTATTCAAAACCTGTCAAGGTTTGAGCTGCTGGCCTCTCACAGGCCTCCCTTTCCTGTCTTTGTTAAAGCTCTCTGCCTGGTCTCCTAGTTGGGTTAGTGCTGCGAGGGGGTGGTCTTGCACCAAGCAGAGCTCGTGCAGAAACCCGCATCCTACTGACATTCATGGGGGGGTGCTAAATGGGGATCCCACATTTCCTTCAGTTACCAAGGAGGAACCAACTGATGCCATCTTTCCTGTATTATTGTAAGCTCCAACAGACAACTGTGGGAACTGTACATCTTTCTGAATACAACAACTTATCTTACAAAGAGCCTGTAGAAATCATATCATTCACTGTATTTCAGGTTGTGTTCATCTTGAGAAATGAAGAAAGTAACCATGGGAAATGTTCCAACAGTTGAGGGAACTTTCCCCACCAGCAAGTAGAGTTGTTTTTTCCTCCTTGTGCAGTAAAAGCTCTTCAAAGTACTTGCTAGGTTGGTAGTTCTTGTCTACGTTTTCTCACGTGTTCTTAAAGAGCTCAAATAATTCTGTAAACCTAGGAAAGAATGTACATGTGCGTGTGTATAAAAATATAAAAACACTATTTTTTAGGATCTGAAAATGCAGCCGTTTCAATGAAGCTTTATTGGGAAAACTAGCTGTCACATTCAAGCTGGAAATTCAAGTGGGGAATGAAGGGAGAAGACAAACAGGCTGAAATAATATTTACTGAAATAAAAGATAACTTGGTGCCAGGGCATTCTTTCTGGGTGTGAAAAATCCCAGTTTACGTCTGTGGCCTGAATCAGAGAAAATTTGCTTTTCTTCTTGATCTGGGGATTATTTTCTTGGTTTGAGCTAGTTTAATTTGGTTTTCAGAGGATAAAGGTTATTGTTGGTTTTCTTCACTGAAAATCTGGAGATAGTCAAGATTTTCTCCTAAAGCAGAACAGGGGAAAAAAAAAAAAAAAAACCAAAAAAAAACCAAAAAACCAAAACAAAACAAAAAAAACCCTTCATACTGGAAAGTTTCATGGGACAGGAAAATTATTTCCTGCTTAGCCCGACTAGTAAGAGCTGGCAAGAGTGTCTCCCTGGTGCTGGGAGTTAAACACATCAGAGGGAATGGAACGCAGCATGAGTAACACCATGAATATTCATGTCCTGGAGTCAGCAGAAGTGAGCTCCTGCCAGATGTGAGGGTTCAGCTCAGACGAAGGAGACTTTCAAAGAATCCTGTGGAAAATCTGTTGTGCTCCTACTGACTGAAAGAGTTCATGTATTTTCTAGTTGATGACTCAATAAAACGATTTTTGCTTCAACTTTAAAAAGAACACAACTGGGTCTAGTGTGTCCGTGCAAGCTTGTAGAAGTGAATGAAGCCCAGCGGAGAGCCCAAGTAAATATTTTTCTTCTTTTTTTGTGTGACTATGAGGTGCTTCAGACATCCATGCTGCATATTTTTTTCTGGTACTGAGACAACTAGTACTGCTGGTAACCCTTAAGTTCAATAAAAGCTTTTTACTTGCTTTCTTTAGTGCGTCCTTGTTATTTGTCATTAACCTGTGAGTGCTTTCGGCTAATAAGACAGAATCCTAGTGAGTGTGGAAACAGCTCCGTTGGTTGGCCTCAAGCAGCTGCCACATCCCAATGTGTGCACAAAGACGGCCCTGGGCAGTCAAAACTGCAGAGCCACCTTAGCCTTGCCTGATGGAGCTCTGTCTTTCCCCTCTCCTAATAGTTTCCTGCCCCCTCCACCCCCTTCCAAGTGTGTGGGCCTAGAAAGTACTGGCAGTCCCTCAGTTCATTGTACGTCTGGGCTGCATATTATTTACATTACAGTAGCTGCAAATGGCTCCAGTTGGGACTAGGTCTTTTTTTTTAGTATTTATTTTTCTTAAACACTGGACAAATAAGAATGGAAAATTTTGGGTCTAAAGCAATCACAATCATGAGCCATAAGAATGGCTATGACAAAAATAGCCTGGGAAAAAGGAGGAGGGAGATAAAAATGAGAGACAGAGAAAGCAAATGAACAAGTATAAGCTTAGCTTCGATTTCAGACCAACTCTTAATATTTTTTTTTTTAACACATTTGATAAATTCTAGTATGCTAAGCTACTATTTTCTTATTAACTGGAATCAGCATGTGTTAGAATTATCTGATGCGTGTCACTGAGAACTGTAAGCAGAATGGAGAGCCGTGCTTCAACCACAAGTTCTGCCCAACACACTGTTCTTACTCTGGCACAATTGGCAGAGAAACAACATTTGAGTAACTTGTTCTGTGATGTGTCAGACAAAGTGGTCTGGTATATTAGTTATCCCATGCTGTTTACCCACATGGAGATAATGACAACAGCCCAAACAGATCAAAAATGTCTCAGGAAGAAGAAGGAGAAGAATTTGGCTTTATGATCTTCTCTTATCATCCTTTCAGTCATGGATAAAGGATCAAAAAAGAACAAATGCATTCTGAAATGCAATGCATCATGAAAAGTTGCTCTCCCACTGAAAACCTTGATTTTCTCAATATGGTGTTCAACTTCCTACTGGCAATAATGCAGTTCATCTTTGAAAAACATGAAATGTACCATTGTACATAGGCTTTGCCAACATTATTGGGGTGGTTTTAGGATAAACTGAATGAGACTCCTAAGAAGACACCACTTATGGTCACTTATGGTGACAGCATCAGAAGAGGAGCAAAAGAAAGTGTAGTGGTTCAGTCAGCTGAAAACTTTGTGAGTGTATAGACCACTGCAAGAATAAACAGAAAGAAATTATACTCTTGCAACATAATAAAAAATGTGATTTTCCTGGAATAATAAGAGCTTATTGGGGCAATTCATATGCTGAAAAATTACTAGAAATAATAGACATGATTCATTAAGGACATGGGAAAGGTGAGAAAGGGTGATTTGAAATCACAGGGTAAACCTGATAATACAGGGTTAACAACAGAAAGGAGAACAAGCATGGGGACTACAATGAAGGACGAGGCAGATCACCATGAATAGATGATGAAGAGGAGGAAGCTTTATGTAAGCTGTCCATCAGGACAGGGTCTGCCTGGGGGGGTTTAATCACCCATCTTTTCATTGGGAAAAGAAAACAGCATGCTATGGAGAGGTGATAATTCAGGATGTGCTGGAAGCAGTGAGAGGGAAGAATTCATGTAAGGAAGGACTAGCCGAGACAAAAAGATGGTAGGCAACTTCAGTGAGAATCACTGTGAAATTGTTAGAGTTCATGATCTTTACAAAGGAAAGGAAGGGAGTAGCAAAAATGCCAGTGAAATTCAAGAGGCAGACTTCATACATTCAAGACTGGAAGATAAAATCCCCGAAGAGACAAGAGACAATTAAAAACAAACGCAAACTGGTAAGGAGAGCCAGCAATTTCCTGAACAATGGTAAGGACTCAGGTATGAGCTATTTCAGTGTGGAAAGAGAATGAAAAGCATAGATAGAGCCCTGCTGGCTGAAATCACAGGTTCTTCAATGATCTCAAACCTAAGAGTGGCACAATAAGTAAGTGGAAACTAGGCAGAGTAATAAGGATGAGTATGAAAGAAGAGCACAGGCATATGGGGACAAGAGAAGAAAGGGCACTGTACAGAATGAACAAAGAGACGTGAATCATAGCCATTCAGTAATAAGATCAGTAGTAAGAAAAAGAAAAAGTGACAGATGAATTAAGAAAGCTGAAATGTTTAATTCCTGTTTTGTTCCTTTCTTCAGTAAGGTCAATGGCAATCATGCAGATATATTTAATGTCAGTAACAAGGGATTGAGATCTCAGGCTAAAAAAAGAAAAGGGTGGAGAAGAGACCAGGCTAGAGTATTTACATAAGTTGGATTGCTTTAAATCAACGAATACTGATGATATTTGCCCTAGGGATGGCTGAAACATCCTCAGGGACATTATTTGTTATCTTATGCAATGTGAGGAGAGAAGGTGTGGGTTCAGAAGACTGAAAAAGGCAAACTTTGAACCCATTGCAGTTGGAAAATGAAAAATAAATGTGACACTAATGACCCCAATCAAACATTGGAAATGATTCCCTAATATTTTGGCAGATTCACTATCACATAAAATCTAGCTTAAGCTTAAATGCCTTTTTTTACAAGAGATGATTCAACTCAAACAGAAAATATAGGGAAAATCTATGAAATTGAGTATGTAGAAGGGAGAATCCTTTACCTGGGAAACAATCAAATATCTGGGGTGTTGCAAAAGAGGGGAAAACAAAATCAGGGCAGTAAGTCAATGAAATGAGCTAATCATCCTATCTCTATGGAAACAACAGTGTAGAAATGGTAGTCAGAAAGTACAAGGTACATTCTAAGGTATTTATTGTTGTTTAATGCAATAAAAACTGTAGTGAGGGGTGATTCATCTGAAATGGCAATTAAGCGACTGGGATATGTTGGCCCAAAAATACTTAATACCTAACATTTATCTCACCCTGTTAGAACCTCTCTTGATCTTGCAGAGTCAGTGACTCCACTTTTCTCCAGACAAAACATAGTAGCAGTGTCAGCAGACCTGGACTATCTTTCCAAAGAAGACAGTAGATCAACAGTAAATAACACTCACACAATTTTCAGCCAACCAGAAGAATGAAAAAACATATTTATGGAGAGAAACTTAAAAAAAAAAAAAAGGAAGATGATGCAGAGTGTATTACAAAAAGAGGATTTTTTTATCAGATGTGATTATCTCTGGCTGTACTACAATATTATCATATTTGAAAGGAAAAAAGCAGTCAGAATTAAGATTTACATTCTGCTGAAATCATTAGAGTTGCTCATAAATGCATTATCAAATAACTCTCCAAATGGTTATTACTTTTACCGGAGAAAGCTGTTATACCCAAGTGTATTCGCCATATAACCACATCGTTGTTAAAACACATTGTCTAGTTTGTAGAGTTCTTCGCATGGTGACTGTATATGTGCTGATCAGCAAAGCAGTTGCATGTTTTCTTCAGCAGGCCTATTTATCTGCAATACATGTGACTGATATTCAGATCCTCTTTGCTTTCAAGTAGTTTGCCAACCTGTCAAATGTTTGCTTGCCAGTTTAAGTTTATTGGCCCACCACAGCATTAAGCCTCTCAAGTTTTTGGGGATTTTGCATGGCAGCATTAAGCCTCTCAAGTTTTTGGGGATTTTGCATGGCAGCTGACAGAGCTGCTCATGCGTACACCTCAATACACTAAAGCATGTCAGATATTATGTTGGTCTGGGGGTTTTATTGGTGTACAGCAGAACCATTTTCACCAGTGAGGTTGACTGGCTGTACCACGTGTAGCTGGCAAAGCAGCGGCTTTGGGGGACAGGTGGTGTAACAGAAAGCATTGGTCAGACCTAAGCTTGGCTGTTTATCTTTATATGATTCACACCCATGATGTCCTGTGCCAAGGTCCTCCTGATAACAACATTTATCTTCTTCTGAGGCCTTTGCGCCCATTTTCAGTCATATAAAACGTCTCATCTTCTTCATACACTTCCACACTTTTCTACTTCACTTCTGTTAGCTGCAGAAATATGGTATATTTGCACCTGGAGATTATCAGGGTCAGGTAGATTTTACCGCATTAAGTAATGCTCTGGACATCATGAGGCAATGTCAACTTGTAGTTGCATGTACCAGTAATTGAGTTCTTGTTAGCCATACTGGATCTGCTTAGCTCTTTTCAGTTTACATGCAGCTCATCTGAACTCATTCTCCTTGATCAGATTTTTCAGTAAGAGTGGAAGTAGAACCTGCATACATGCTGGACCAGCTTTTAGCATTTTCTCCTGTCCTGTTTAGCTAACCAAAACCAAAGCAAAGGATCTCCTCATTTTATGGAACAAGACTTTGCCTTAAAATAAAATTTTTTATCTATATATATATATAATTTGCACAAATCTATCTGAAAATACAATTGTGAAAAGCATTCACATCAACTTATTAGTATCCATAAAATTTGGGAAGAATGATGTTAAAATGGTTCAGAAATAAAATAAATTTTATTTAATCCTAGAACACCTATTTACCTATTTGCAGCTCAGAAGACCAGATTTGTTACACATCAAATAAACATCAGTGACGATACCCTAAGGCTGGTTATAAGTTCCCTACCACTCTGTCAGAATGAGCTAGGAAAATGACTGGGAAATGTGGACTGTGGGGCAACATTACTTTTGAAGAAAGATTAAGCTTCTGAAATGTGTCTTGCTTGCTAGCTAGTGAAATGTATTTGAGGTTTTAGGTAGAAGGTACAACTCTAAATGATCAAAATGCCTCTCTTGTAAGACTGAGCCTTTTAAAAAAATACTACTTTTCAGTGGCAGCACATTTTGTCTCCCCAGGATTTCCAAAAAGTCTGCATTATTATGAAGGAGTCATAGCAGTGAGACCAGCTTATGGCAACAACAGTTGATCAGGAAATCACGTCTTCCCTTTACAAACATTTCTGTTCAACCCTATTTTTTTTTATTACTTTATACATTCTCATTGTTGTAAAAAAAATCTGAAACTTCAGAAAGTAGCTGGATTTAAACAGAACTAATGTTTTGATTTATATTTGAATATTCATAGCAAAATAACATTGATTTGTAGAAGTCCATTTTCCTGTGTCTTCTGACCATTTTGTACAATATTTCAGCATTTGCTCAAAATAAAGACACATTTTACCCAATGAATGAAGAACCCATTCTCTGGTTTATGGCTCTAATATTATGCATTTCTTAAAAAGAAGTATCTGCTTCTTTCTGGATGTTCTCGCTTCTTCCTGCTCTAGAAGTCACTGAAGCTGGTTATCTTTCAAAAAGAGCTGGCTTCTGAAAGCCAGTGCTGCCTGCTTGGTAGAGCAGCATGCAACACACTGCCTGTGAGTGCAACCAAGAATGGCTCAGATGTGATTCCAGGCTTCCCTGTGCCTTCCTCCCATGCTGACTTGCAAATTCCCTTGTTTATAGCCTTCCCCTGCTTGCAACCAATGGGGCAAAAGGACTAACCTGATTGTCTCTGGAGCAGAGAAGCAGATGTGGAGGCCAGCAACATTAGCACACTGCCTCAGTTGCACATCTCCCCTTCACCCCACCTGCCCTCTGGCAGTTCTTAGCTGGTGTTCAGCTGGGAGCTGGACATGGTTTTATAAAAGCCTGGCAAGTTTACTTGCTTTCAGAAACTGGTAAATTGTATCATTTTTCAAGCCAACCTTTCCAATCATAGCTTCCCACAAGCCAGAACTCTGTACTCAAGGCATGGTTTAAATATGCTGTCCAAATCCAACAAACTTATCAGTGTACGTTTTACCTTTCCTTTCTTTTCAGCTGCCACCTTTTGTTTCCTAAAGTACTACTCCATAGCAGAGTTCAGATAAAATATTTTATCTGGCTTAGGTAATTTTCCAAAGTATTTTTCTTTAATATTAAAACCTTCTTGTTCTGATAAAGGTAAAAGCAAAACTCTGCATGTTTGTGTGTCTCGTACTTCTTGAATGAACTTCCTTTCGCTCAGACAATGTTTGCATGGCATTTTCTAAAGTAAGCCAAAGGGGAAAAGTCCATTGTGGGAGAATGCCAACAACTGTAGAATGAGATAGCAGCTTCCTTCCAGCAGTTTGCTTTGATTCATGAAAGAAAACTCTAATGTATACGTGCTGATCTTGGAGACATCAGAAATATCTTACTCACAATCAAGGGACCCCTCCATATTCATAGAAAATAAGCATAAAGAAAAAGCACAAAGAGTTGCAAAACACAAATTAAAATAAAATTTGTAACTGAAAGATCTGCTGATCATCCTTCCCCCAACCATGGGCAATATGAACAGAATGAGGACATTTTCACCCACCTTAAAAAAAATTATCTGGAAATTCCACATTCTCAGAATGTGGAAATTAACTCAGAAGAGCTCGCATTTGCAGCCTTTTGTGAGAATGAGGTAATCTATTTACAATGCCATTAACCCAGAAGACCCTGCAATGGCAAGGACTTGCAAGAGATGCAGATATTGCTGACATCCCAGAGTGTTGCATTCTGGGATAGCTTCAGACAGACAGAAAAGACTGAGGCTGTTCATAATACATAAAGACAAGGGGAAAAATTAGAGTGGATTTAACTTTTCATCGTACCTGACAAGACAACCTGCATCTCAAAACAGATGACATGGTTTTTATCACTGGTCATCAGTTCCCGAGCCTCAGTTCCACAGCTTCATGTAGGAAATTCTGAACATTTTCTGGAGACATCCTTGCTCTTGTCCAGAATCACTGAACAGTGTTATTTATTGTTCACAATCTGAGTGCCTTTATCTGCTCTTTTGGAGTATTTTCCAATGGGTGGAGGTAGGAAAAGTGCTAACAAACATGACATCTCTGAGTTGTGGGGGTCTGGTATTTGTGTATAGTAGCACAAGTCTTGTGGGAATGTTCTGTTCAAGGGATGATGAGGGAAATAAGATATACATATGACTAAGTGAGCTCTATTAGAAGAAGCCTGCCTCCAGAAACTGGCAGTCTTGGGTATGAAGGCCAGCCTGCAAGATCTCCAGTCCTTAAATATACCATCGTACTGTTTCCCTAAAGAAGGTCCTTTGACATCTGTCCTTCACAAAGTTCTGTTTCTTGAATACACTGAGACAAACGTTGTGGGCCAGTCAGTCAATCACCCATTCAGACACATCACTGCACCTTCAGTTTACAACAGGCTGGTAGGCAGGTTGGTTTGTATAGGCTCAGAGAAGGAGTTAGTTTATCAATACAAGAGGCGAGTAGTACTCAACCTCAGGACTCTGAATCAGCCTTTGGAGGCTCCTTTCTCCCTGGACAGATCCCTGATGGCAATATAGGATAGCCAGGTGTCTAATTTAGGCTGTCACAATTAACTTGGTGGGGACAGGCACCTATTTCTCAAGTATCACTGTAATGAAATGAGACATCTAAAGTAGCAAGGGAAAATCTGGCCTAAAACTCACTGAGAAGTAATACAGTATTCATATTCTCTTTCTAACCTGTTGTTTCTAACTGAGTTGCCTAATTTTCTGGGAAGAGAGACACTCCAGTGACTTCCCATGAATTCACACATTTTATGTTCATAGAATTACTCAACCCCTCAAGCCTCTCTATCCCAATAAGAAGTTGTCCTTGGAGGGACAATATTCACCTTCAAATGCTTGCTCTTCAGAACCTGCTTCAAATCATATTCACTGATTAAAATGTAGGATCACTTATTCATAGACATATATGAGTAATATGTCACTGTTCAGAATCTGTTCAGGCTCAAGCCACTGTTCTTAGATTACACCAGACAGTACATAAAACCAGTTACTAAATAATGTAATTTGTCTGGCATATCATTATGTACAGATGCTGATGGCTGAAACAAAATTATTGACAAATAATCACAATCCATATAAGAGTGAGAAGTGATGATCCATTTTTTAAAGGAAAAAGGAGATCAGCCTTGTTTACATACAGTCAAGCAAAGACCCAGACTAACCACTGGGCGATATAATTTCGGCTCATCACACTCAGAAAAGCCCAAGTACACTATTGTATATCACCATGACTGAATTTAAAATATAGAGATGCACATATAGTCCAGCTCCTTCTCTTTAAACCAAGTGAATAAGTGAAGTTCTTTAGCATAATGTACATGGTACCTCCCTGCTAAATCTCTTACACCCATTACAAACTTGGTTTTAAACCAAGTTGCTTTATTTACTTTCCTGAAATGGTTTTGTGGTTCATTTATGAGTCTGCTTAAATGTGTGGCTGTCCATAAAGTCAATGCAAGCCTGGCAGTAAAGTGGAATCAAAGCTGTCAGTACAATGAACATGCCTAAGAAGAATTACATGAAATTTGTTTTGTTATTTCGTTTTCTAACAAATGTGCTTTAGGTTATTTTTATTTGCCTCATGGTTGCTGAGCCTTGAGGATACATACAAGTTATATTTTGATGCTTTCTTCATGTTGTCTGGGCAAAAATAATACCCTTAAAGAGGAAAGCAAGAAGAAAAATTGAATGAGAGCAGTGGAAGGAGTGAAAAGGTAAGGTGAAAAACAGACATTGATAGGTTTTTCCAACTGACCAATGGTCCCAGTCGTTCTCAAAGTAAGTCCCTTTCACAGCAAAGACCTTGATGACAAAGGGCAACCCAGGACATAGTGCAGACTAGAACATGAAGTATAAAAATCATATTGCTAACTGGTCCTTGAGGAGAGAAGAGAGACTGAATTTTAAGCAAAGTTCAATGTTTGAAGAGATTGACAGTGGGAACATGAAGGGTTGCAGACCTGTCTTGCTCAGAACTATTGCCGAGCCAAGGAGTTGCTCTTGGCACACACCTCTCTCACCAGAAGGCAGGATGCTCCCACCTCCCAGGATGAGTCTCTGTGAAAGGTCCTTGGGACAAGAAAACATTAGCAAAACCTGAGCTAATGCTTCCATGTTACACTGAGTCAGAGAACTATTTATTCATTAAAGTTTCTGTATGTTCTCTTGTGTGGCCCTACACCTTATTTCAGCATCACCTTTGAAGGCCAAGAGGTCATTTATTCCCTCCATTGGCCTCCTGATCTCATAAAGATGGCCCCTTTGCGCACCAATGCAGCTTGAAAATTGCAAGAAATTAAATTTCAATCTCTTACACAATGTCAGGTGCATCCTTTTCTGCTCTGCTGGTGGAAGAAGAATAGCAGCTGCCATGCCAGAACAATAAAACTACTTTCCAGTTCTCTGCGACTGGCTGTCATTGAACAGCCATGCATAAATATAATCCATAGACATCCCAAGGGTGGCATTTCTCATCTCTTATCAGTTCTGCTGCACAGACCAGAATTCAATAAGACACCTAGAAGGATGATAAAAGCTGCCATCAATCTGCCTAAGTAGAAATAATAAGAGCAATAGTAGCAATATCAATAGATTTATGGAAAATCAGTGGCCATATTATTTTGATGCTGGCTTAATTATTAATTTCTAAAATCTTTCCTTCTTCTCTTTAAGCTAAGGGCAGCTAAGATAACGGATCTCTATTTTTATATTAACCTGACAGATTAATGTCCTTCTGTATGCCTGAAACAAGCTCAACATACCTTCTAATTAATTAATTTTAAAAAATCAAATATAAACCTTCAAAGTAACCTCTTGTGCCCTTTTAAATATCCAAACTACATTGTACATACACATCCATATCTGGCCTTTCTCATCCCAAGTGTTTGCAAAGTAGTAGTATACGTAATGCTGCTAAAATTATTTTGGGACTTATTAACACTGGAATAGCCTGGTGATCTGCCTGGTTCCATATCCTTTCTCAGGCAATGCTCTATGGCAGATGTTCCAGAGGAAAACATTAAATTCCCTACAGTGTACTTGACAATTGTGTAATACTACTGCTCGAGGGGAAATTTAAAACTTTCCCCAGCTGGTAATCAGCTCATATATTGAAGTATGAGGACAGATAATTGTTATCTTACCCAGTGCGACTGCAAATGATATTTTTATTCCTGAGCCTTCCTTTCTGAATCCTACTGATTACTTTCTTTCAGTAATACCCTGTGACTGTGAGTTCCCAGGGCTTTGTCTTGCATTTGGTTTTGTTCTTGTGGATCTAAATGAGCATGTTTCAGGTTCATCCAATTTTCCCTTGCATGTCTTTCTCTCTTTTGTCACAGGTACTGTAAAGAGGAGGTTTTAGCTGTCCTCGATTGTCCCTATAATATGAATCATATGTTTCTATGGCATTAATTTTTACCTCTTCACTCCTCAAAAGAAAGATTTTGTGTATTAAACAAATAGTTCTATTCAAAAGTCACACCATTCAATCTCTCTCATAACCCAGATAGCTCTAACCCATCTCTTTGCAACCTAAAGGAAAGCACTATATGACAACACAGTAGTAGCAGAGACAACAGTTTGCCCCTTGCAACTACACCCGACAGTAGCCTTACAGAAGTTTCTCTTGTGTACATTAGCAGGGCTGAGTGACACTTTTGCATATCAGATGATCCCATTCAGAGGACAAGTGATAGCTGTATAAACTGGTCATTGCAGTCTATTCAGAATTGGCTCTATAGATGCAAATGTCACTGCAAAGTACACAAAGAACTATGCGGTCAGTGAAGCACACCCCTCTGACTGAAAGGAGCTGGCAGCTAGAGGATCAGCCTCCCTTCTTCACTGTGGTGCTCAGGGAATTATCAGCAGAGGCTTTCCTTGCACAGCTGTGCAAGTCTGTGTAACTGCAGTGTCTTCAAGAAAGAAGGGATATCAGGAGCACTTCCAATGAGCCTTTCCATGACATTTATATATAGTTGCTGGTCTCAGAATTCCACGTGTTGAAATCTGTTGACTGGAAGAGGTATCATTTGAATAGATACTTCTGTGGAATAAATGTGCCCATTGTGGACATGCTCTAGTGATATTTGTCCAGTAAACAGAAAGCTCTTTAAAGCTTGGTTATCCAAATTATTTCCTTTTGTTTAAGAGACAAAAACCACAAGCTATAGTTCTGTTTTGTGGCTTTTTTCTTATACATGTTTGATGGGAAACCAGAAAGCACAAATTTTCCCTTTCAAAGGGAGAGGAAAAAAAATAAGGTCAGCTTGTAGATCTTGATGTATTGGGCAAGGAAGTACGCATGAAGCTTTAAAGGTAGGAGGCATAATGTAGCACCATTGGGAATAGAAGTCAGTGGGGTGCACGGATACTTCCTTTCAGAATGATACCAAGGGGGTTAATGTCTGGCCTGGTGATAAAATCCTGGCATCTGTTACAGAAAACACAATGAGCATTGTTGTCATTGAGAGAATGGCTCTGTTTTTCCTGGCATGAGTGACTGTTTGGAAGCTGTTTTAAAATAGAAAAGGAAAAAAATTCTCACTCTGAAAACTTAAAAATAAAGGGCTATGCCAGAATCGTGTTCTCCACTGTATTTCTAGGAAGTGTTGTTGGTTCATTGTTCTGACAACATTATTTACATACCTTAAATACAATTGCTGCTGAAATGCACAGCAAGCTGTACACTTTGACTTAGAAACCAGCTACTGGGTGCAAAGCTCAGAAATACAGGCTAAGAGAAGTCTTCCCAAAGGCTGGCTGCAGGCACAGGGCAGTAGTCCTGCTGGGCATTGTCCTTTGTCAGTGGAGCGCCTTCCATCACCAGTGCAAGATTCAGAGCACCCAAATTAAGAACCTCTTCAGACTGTCCCTAGGCAAGCTGGGTTTTTTCCCCATTGGAGATTAGCCCCTAGATAGGGTTCATCTTTGTGGAATGCCCTTCTGAAGCATGCCAAGTATTCACGTGTGAAATGGGATTACATTCTACCCTCTTCGCTAACCACTTCCCATTTTTTATGTTTTTCTTCAAAGAGGAAAAGATTATGTTCATACCTTTTAGTCCATATACATTAATAATGTACAAAATATATCCTTCTGCTATGACATAGCATCTTAGTTTATACATAACTAGACTTGGCGCTAATTGTTTTGGTACTAGGGGCAAGTGGAAGTAGACAGCAGGGTTTTCATTTTCCCTGTTAATTGTTCATTCCATGCTCTGTTTCTGTCTGCTATTTGTTGGCTATCAGCTAAATAAACGCAAACAGGGAGAAAGGTGAAAACAAACAGTTCTTCAAACTTGGATTTGATGTTGCTGATTCCCCTCTTATGAAACTAAAGAATTAATGAAGAAAATAATCTCTGTAGGTGCGGAGCAGAGGAGATATAGCATGTTATTCCCAGGCTGCACTACTTGCCTCAGAGCAATGCAAAGGATCATGCTGACTATGACCACAGATTGTAATGAAAACACAGTTTTCTTTCTTATTTCAGACAATGCCGTCTGTCTGAGCCAACTGTAGAAAGCTTAAGCTGTTCACAAGGCACAACAAACTGAACCCTGTACATTGGTCAACAACCAAACATATATTAGCCAGTGCAGCCCATGTTCCTTTTACTTCCTGGGAGATGATAAAGGATAAGAGGCAATAACTGAGATTAGGATCAGATTCAGGGCACCAGAGTGGCTCAGCTATAGCTCCTTGGTGCCAGAGCAAGCTAAGCGTTGATGCAGCAAAGAGCTGCTGCATAAAAGCGTCGTAGTCTCCAGCTGTAGCCAAGACATGTCCACGCCTCTGATAAACCTGTGCCTGATTCAGTTAATTCCATGGCACAAACTGACTTCATTTCAGAAAAAGACCATTCCATGGTTTGTCAAAGCCATCATCAAATGGCTTACCTAGCTTCCAGACTGACTCACTGAGAAGCAATACAATGGGCCTGATGGATATATCAAGAAAAGTTCATTGCATCTCTTCGCAACTGGAAAATGCACTTTTGATTTTCTGTAGAGTTAAAACTAAAATTTCAGTTAAACAAATTATAGGAGAAACAAACAAAAAGTACATTGAGAAAACCCATTTTAAAACACAAATGCTATTTTATGTTTTCTACAATGATTGATTGTATTGTAGGTAAAATATTTCATTAAGCAGTAATGCATTAGACAGCACAGATAAGTAACGTGATGGCAGAAAGCCTAGTTCAGATTGGTCCAGTTATTTAAAAATAACTTTTAAAAGCTAGGAAGCTCAGAGTTATGATTAAATATATGGGAAATTTTGAATACCATCTGCTTCATCCATTTTTCAGTGTACAGAATGCATAAATATCCCAGCTAACCTCAATCTTCTATGGTTTCACCAGCATCAAAGGAATGCCACAGGAGGCCCACCTTAATCCTTTAGCTGAATGGTGCATGGGTACCTAAATGTGCTTTGAACAGTTTGGGTTCATTTCCAGATTGTCATCTCTGGGCGTCCTAATATGCCTCTGGAAACCTGTAGTCTATTCCCTCCTACTCCAGGCAACCCATAACCTGCTGCCAGGAAACCAAATCCTCATTTTAGTAGTAGCAGAGAACTGTCATAAAATCTTAAATTGCAGAATTCATTAGTTTAACAGTACTGGCTAGGGGATCACAGAGCCTTTGCTGGCAAGCTATGTAATATTACAAGTACAATATAGGAAGAAGTTGGCATCAGAAATGCAATGGAATGAATTATGCTGTCAACTGGGGAAAGTAGCTCTACCAGCCAAGAAGCAGCCTCAGTAAATAGTTCTGTCTACCCTTTACCCAACATGAGTCATTAGAAGCTGTTATCAGCCTACTGCCCTGTGCCACCACTGACAGATTTTTTTTCTCACGGGGGAGAGTTTGAACAAGACAGTTTTGGCAATGGTATCCCCACGTGACCACTTCTGGACATATTTCAAGCCACTCCCTGCCACCTGAGCATGGTCAGGAAGCACCATGGAGCTGTGGCTTGTGGCTGGCAGCAGGTCTCCAAAGCTACTGCAACAGGTGGAGTTCTCCAGGAAGGTGACCCCAAGCAGAAGAGCCACAGTCACAGTTTTTAATGCATCCATTTTGTAAATGGCAAGGAACTGTCAGTCAGCTTAGTGTGAGCGATCAGCAAAGCAACTTTGATAGGGTCAAGGTGTCAGAGGACTGTGACTTGCCAGGGACATCTTTTTTCCAAAAGCATGTTCTAATAATCATCATAGAATTAATAGCAAAATTCAGGGAATGTTTGGAGCTACCACAGTAGTGCAACTGCAGCCTTGCTCACCCTAGCCGTCTATGACAGGATAGTAGCAATAAATTAAATATTATTGCATAATGAGCATTTGAGTCTTCATTGTAGCTGCATTCTGACTCCTTGTATAGATTCAAACAGCAATACCTGTTCATGTGCAGCAATAACCTTTCAGTGACCGGGTTAGATAGAGATTACTTCTTTTTTTTACTTGACAAAAATGTGAGATGGAAAGAGAGAATGGAGACAGACCATTTTTTGCTGAAGAAAAAGGACACAGAGACACCCAAAAGTCCACTCTATTTGCATATACTTTTAAATGAAGCATTCATATTTTTTCTTTATATAAATTTCAGTACTACTTCACAGAGATAAATCTCACTTGCTGAAAGACTGAGTATGAAGGTCAGAAACCTCTCAGAAAATTCAGTCATTGTACATTATGAAGTTCAAAAAGCCCTGTAAAAATGTTACCCTCTTCTGTTTCTGCCTCCATACAGAAAAGATTTACAGCCACCTACTGCAGCGCTGGGATCCCACCAACTGGGATACTTTTTAACTCCAGTTTAAACTGCAAACCATCTTGACTAACATTCTCCAGTTTGAGATGGAAAAAAAAAGCTACACAGTATGTTCACTGAATGGGAGTCACAAGCATCGTATCAGTGAGAATCCCACCTCTCCAAGATGAACCATCAGTGGTACACATCAGCAGCATCCTTGCACATATTTTAAAAAATATTTCTGTATCATCATTAAGAGAAGAAAAAAGGTGAGAGAGAGGAGGTCTCTGTCTTCCACATGAGTTCAAGCTTAGGATGCTTTGCAATACCCTCACATAGGCATCCACAACACAGTCATTGCGCAGCATGTGTCTAAGCCCAGGGCCTTGGGCTTTCATCTGCCAGCCACACACAGAGGAGCTGTAAGGTAGTGCTAGCAGAGGCTTCAATACTGCCCAACTCTTTCTCAAAGATGACTTTTGCAAGACGGTGATTTTGTTTCTGTGATCCCCCTGCCAACACAAGGAAAGGTTACTGATACCTATGGATCATTACACATGGGTTTCCCTTCATGAGGGTGCTTTATGCTCCAGCAGAGAAGATGCATTAAATTGTCTTCTGCTCTGGCAGCATCTAATCCATAAATTGGGTCTGCCAAGCCAAAAAAATTCTTGATTATGGGAATGTGCATTAACAATAGCCATCAAATGCTCTCCTGGGCTGTAAGCAAATTCTCCAACCAGGAAGATGTTACTAAACAAAAAATGCAGCTTGAAGTCATATTCACATCCCTATAATGGCTCCTACACGCTGGGAAGCCCCTCCTTTGAACACAGCCTCCCTGATGGGATAACGTTAAATTTTGCCTCCAGTGAGATAACCTGGAGGAAATTGTTTAGAAGTGTTTGTCTTTGTTTGATGCTCTTCCCCTTCTTTCTCTCTCTCTGTTTTTTTTCTTTTTCATGTGCTTTGTTTACACTTGAGGAAGGATTTGTGTGACTGTGAGGATGATTGAAGCACCATTTTCTCAATCCTTTCCCGGATCACTTCTTTGTGCTATGTGCCATCCTTTCTTCCTGTGACTCTTCCCTTTGTCACAGAAAGCACTGCTAATAGCATAGATTAGCTTCAAATCCAGGATCAAAGATTCAGCATTTTGATTTTCTGCTCTTCAGGCATTTGATTTTATTTTGTGTTTTCATTTTTATTTTTACTTATTTGTTTGTTATTATTTTATTTAATTTCATTTTTATTATGTGAAATCTGCAAAACTACTCACTACAGAATTGAACTGATTTTCCTCTGTAAATTGAAGAAAAAGTGTGACCGCAGAAGAAGAATATTCTTAGTTAACCTTAACTGGTGTTTTGGGAGGTTGATATATTGCATTGTATCACTGAAAATGCAGAGTGATGGTTTTCAACAGTGTTTATCAAACACCCACTGCTGGAAGCCACACTGCTGAGAAAGGAAAGGCTGCCACTGTGTCACTTCTACCATTCATGAGAGTCATAAAAACTGAACCAACTGTAGGCATAGAGTCTGCTTATGCACCATTTGCTAGGTTAAATGAAAAGATATGTTGTGTTCCTTGTCTATCAAAAATTTGTACATGCATTCAGCCTGGACAGCTGGCATTTTGAAAAGCTGATTTGGGCTTTTCAGATTAAAAAAAAATTATATTTCAACTGGCATAAGAGACCTTCATTTCAGACATCGACAAAGAGCAACGCTTGTGAGAGTGCTTGTTCCTGAGGGCAGCAAGAACACTGTTTCAGCCTCATTTTCTCAGCCGTTATCAGATTTGAAAAAAAAAAAAAAGGGGGGGGGGGGGTTGGAGGGTGTGGGCATAGTAGAGATTTTCATATTTTCAATCTGTTTTTTCTTATCTTTTGCCTTTGACAATAAATTTCACCTTTGATTCAGTTTTGGCAGTCCAATTTTGCAAAATTTCTTGCTTGCAAGTTGAACAACTGTTTAACACTATACCTTGACATGCTGGTTTAAAACAATCCCAGGTGTAATACTCCTGGAATAAACAGAGTTACACTGAGTGTCAACCTATAAAGTGAAAACTGTGTACATGGAAATAGATATTACTAATGCTGTGCTTAAAACTTTCAGCCAAAGTACAGAACTTAATGACATGGGGGTGGTGAAGATGAAGGAAGATAAAAGCATAGCTTTCCACAGCATCGTGTTGGAGTTATTTTTCTTACATACAGCCACTGGAGAGCTTTCTTTTCCCTTAGCAGTAGCCAATCAAAAAAGCGCAAAAATGGCAGATGACTAAAGCATCCTTAACAACAAGCAACATGCCGTTTGCTCAGTGTCTGCATCAGCTAATTAAAATAGAAGCTGAAAGAATCAGAAGCAGATCCATTACGTGGTTTGCTTTTATGTAAGTTGGATTTATTTGTATTCAAGCTTACAGATAAACAGTTCATGATTCAAGAAACTGCCTGTATGTACAGTCTGTTCATGTGATATTTTGTTTCTTGAAAGCTTTTCAAGATACAAAAAATTACCCTTCATATAGCTACATTTTATCATCAAAGACAATAGGAGTGCAGAATTATGGTTTACTCGCCCACACGCTGAAGAAAATTGTATGTCGTTCCTGAATCCTGATTGGCTGATGATTGCAAGGGATGGATATATTTTCTCCTTTCTTTTTTTTTCTTTTTTTTTTTTTTTGCTTTTAGGAAACTTGAATGCCCCTTTTCCTCATTTTTCCCACCTGTCCATCTATAACCTAATGCGAATTTTTACTAAAGGTGCTTGGGCATAGCCCCAGAACACGGGAATGAGTTTTAGCTATTATTTCTGTTGTCATACAGATTTAAAAATATAAACATCTTTTTCTATTTTTGCTTTTTGACACGGTGAGAAAAAAGGGTGTTGAACTAACACACGGCATTACTGTGTCCAGCTGTGGAGCCCTCAATATAACAACGGTATAGACCGGTTGGAGCGAGTCCAGAGGAGGCCCAAGAGATGCTCAGAGGGCCGGAGCACCTCTGCTATGGGGACAGGCTGAGAGAGTTGGGCTTGTTCAGCCTGGAGAAGAGAAGGCTCCGGGGAGACCTTATAGCCCCTTCCAGTGCCTGAAGGGGCTACAAGGAAGCTGGGGGAGACTTTTTACAAGGGCCGGTAGTGACAGGACAAGGGGGAACAGGTTTAAATTGAAAGTGGGGAGGTTTAGATCGGATATCAGGAAGAAATTCTTCATGGAGAGGGTGGTGAGGCACTGGAACAGGTTGCCCAGAGAAGCTGTGGATGCCCCATCCCTGGAAGTGTTCAAGGCCAGCCTGGATGAGGCTTTGAGCAACCTGGTCTAGTGGAAGGTGTCCCTGCCCATGGCAGGGGGGTTGGAACTGGATGGTCTTTAAGGTCCCTTCCAACCCAAACCATTCTGCGATTCTATGATTGAAGCAATAAAATATGAAGTGAATCTCCTCTATATTTCAAGATAATTATTTTTTTAATTTGGTCACACACAGCTAAGAAGCATTTAAAGTGCTGCAAATTAGAAGAGGTTTACTATACAAACTATAGCTTCAACTGCCACTCTTCAAGCAGAGAATCACTCTCCCCCTCAACCACCGCTTTCAAGTTCTACAGCTAAGTGTAACCGTTTTAGTTGGGGTTTTTTCTGCAAGGCATGAAGATAAACCATGCATGAATCAATACATGAATGAATCAGCCTCTGGTCTCGCTTACTGATGTACTCATCATTTATATCCTTGCATAATTTACAGAAATTGAAGCTGTAGCTGGGCTTTGCATTCAGTTGAATGTGGCTTGTTTACACAGTCCAATAGGGCTTCATGTTCCAGAAAAGCTAATTCTGCAGGGATTGCTCAAGCAGGATGAAAACATCTAAATCTTGGTGCCAAAATAGATGCAGTTAAGTACCTAGGTGTCCCAGCACTTTAAGCCAAAGCTTGGTAAGATCACCAGCCTCTTGGCTGTGCCACATACGGTCTCACTTCGTTTAAAGAGAATTTTGGCTCCCTAGGCAAAATGTGTTTGGGCTCCAAATTCAGTAAGCTGAAATATCAACCACTGACTATCAGAAAGAGTCAGATTCATCTCAGTGAACTGGAGGGGCTTAAAAATTAGGCATGCAATCTAAGTTACTCATCCAGGTTCCTGCAATGCATTGAGGTATCTCCCTCATCCAGCTGTTTCCCAGCCCCTGTCCCTCAAATAGCCAGTATTCAGATTCTGGGACCACCACTGCCTAACTGGTTGACTCTCAAATCTTAGCCTCAATTGTACTGTGCCATTAACCTTAAAGAGAACGAGATTTGAGGCCACAAAAAGCAGGTCACAGTAACTATTCCCAATATTTTTTGAAAACTCCCTTTATTACCAGCATGATCCCTTTTGCTTTCCTATTTTGTCATATATCACAGGGACAAGGAGTAATGGGAACACAATTTTCCGCCAGGTTCCATCAGAGATCTCCTCAGGGAATGGTGTTCTTCATCCATTCTGTCCTCTTCCTCACACACCCTGCAATTTCCCCAAGCACTGGAGAAACACTGGGCCCTCCACAGTCTCTCTCCTATTTTGGATTTCACTGGCATTTGGTAGGGCAACTCTGTTTCTGACCTGTCTCTTGGTTGCATTCTCCTGGGGATATGTGTTTTATAATCTGAATTTTAAAAGATTGCAGGGATGAATTTGTGTCTCTCGAAAGTCCAGTATCTGTTTGAAGTGCTCAGATTTATCACTTACAATTAAAAACCAGAAGCAGCCTATACGTGAGGAAAGATTTTTTGGATTGGAAGGATATTTTCACTTTGGTTGTAACTGTCAAAGGGGATTTCACAGCTATCCACATTACATCTCACCCCTGCAGCTGACATCAGAGCAACCTTTGCTGCCTGAATAAAAGGAGACTCAGGGAGATACAATATTCAATTTTGTACAGAGAAAGAACAAAAAAATGTATTGTCAGACCAGTCTAGAGCTCCACATTGAATAACATCTGCATTTAAAGAGAAACATGGGGTCGTGGTCTTAATGAGTTATTGTTATTTCCTAAAGGCACAGATGAAGTGTTTGGTTCTGTGAAAGTCAGAAATCTCAAAACATCCATGTCCCATTAACACAGCACATCAAACACCACAGGCTGATTTTTAGTTCAGCTGAAGACTGAGGATTTACGCCACTGACAACAGCCACGCATCTGGTCACATACAGTCAGGAAATGAATAACTCTGCTGGAACCGAGGGGAGCGAGGGTGCAATAAAAACATATCCTGCAAAGGGATCTGTGAGGGGAAATGGGAGGAGAGCTCAGCTCACATGAGAAGAACAAAGCCTGTCTCACACTGGACCACACTCTTCTGTAAAACACAGCACAGGAAAGGGCCCAAGCTTCAAAACATTATCAGGGAGATATTTCCAGGCCAGTAACTCAGCCTGTATGACAGTCTGCACCCAGGGTGCCATAAGGGCACCGAGAGGCCCTCCTTGTGCTGAGCAGCCCGGCCTCTGAGCAGAGCCCAGGCCTGGGATGCAGGATGCTGATGAGCATGTTTGGCTTGTGAGTCATCCAAATGTCTATGGCAACTCAGCAGTCAAGACTGCTTGCCCTGTGTCTGCTTGTGAAGTAAGAAACTGCACATTTTATTTGGCTAGGTCAGGTACAGTTTTGGTATTCATTTCTGTAACCGCAGGTGGATTTTGGAAGCACCTAAACAACGAAGACACCCAGAAGGGCTGGGAGACAGTACAGGAGCATGCACTCTCTTGGTATTTCTGATATTCCCAAAGTCAAGTAAACACAGAAAAAGAAGCTGTGAGTCTTTTTTAACACATTATAATGAAGTGAGAAGGAGCATAAATTCTGGGGTTGTTTTTTTGGTTTTGTTTTGCTTTGTTTTTTCTTAGTACATTGCCCTCAGTGACTCCAGTCTTGCCCACTTCAGGCAGAAAACAACTCCACTGATGAGCCTGGAAAGTGTATTTCCAGAAGGGAAGCAAGACAGGTCAGTCCCCAGGTGGGTTAAAAAGAAAATGTGCTTACTCTTGCTTAAAAATTAAACAGCTTTTTATGGTGACACTTGGGTGACTTGGGCTGTTGCAGTGACAGAGTACATCTAGTGATACCATGAGCATGCCCCTACTGTTTGCAGAGAGATGTTTGTGTTTTGCAGACATATGCCCTGTTGATATCTTTGTCCACCTGCTGTCTTGCTTTATCTGATTAATATTTTATTGATTTTTCATGTAATTGGCATATCCATTTGCATAGTAATTAAAATCAGAAGTATTTTGTTGTGTGGATATCTGCACTGAGTTCTAACTACTGGCCTATATGGTGTACGTGACCATCTTTTATTCATAGATTTTGTGACCTAGAACTAGAATTCTTTTAAAGTAATTAGCCATGATAGATGAGTACTAAATCAGATGACAAACAAACACAATAAAACATAAAATGGATTATTTCTTCTCTCACATTCCTGATAAATGGCAAGAAACCTCACTGTATTTGGCAGAGTGCTCCACTTGCTCTTCTGTATACGTGTGTATTAATGTAGGTACACTACTCTAAAAATAAACACAATTCGATCTCCCGTTCACCCAGGACTAAATGAAAGCAAAGCTAAACTTTTGTCTTCAGAGGAATGTAGACAGATTGCTGAAGGCATGCAGACAGAAGAGGTGCTTGGACCACTTGGACTAATGGTGCTATTTGTAGAGCCAATTCAAAGTGCTCTGAAGTCAATAACAGCCTAATTGGCCCTGAAGGGCTTTCAGATCTTTGGTTCCTGTGACAAAAGTAAGGATCTGCTCAAATTTTTCTGAGAATTTTGGTTTTCACTTATATTTCAGTAAAGCAAATGGTGAAGTCCATACTTTTTTGTAGGTTACTGCAATTTCTTTTGTTGACAGATGAGGTGGGATTGTTCCTCAGATCCAGGTGAGTCGTATACTTGTTCGGCGTTTTTTTTGAGAAATCAGATGTCAGAGTAGAATTAGGTGCTTGAAGGCTCCTGACAGTAAAAGACAAAGGGAGGTAAGACACAGAGCACACTGCAGCTAAAACAGACTGTGCACACTGAAAGAGGGTTTTTATTGTAACTGTACACAAAGAAATCCTTGAAACAATGTTCTAGAGGCTCAGCCTCACAACTAGATATCTCACTCTATTCCAGCTTTCTTTAGGACCCTAGATTACTATGCTGCGTACACAGTGGCTTTTTATATTCGGAGTTAGCCTCTGTTGCATGGGACCACACCTGTTGGGTGATCCTACCTGTTGACCCTACCTGCCTTCACAAGGGAAGCTATCCCTGTCTGACTGACAGATCTGGGGGGAAACTGCCAACCACCACCAGGACAGGGCATTTCTTAGCTTGGAGCTTTGCCTGCAAGAGATGGGAAGAGCCTGTCCAACTCATGAAAAGCCACACCAAGGAGAAGAGTGGTGCCAGGGAAGACACCATCCCTTGCCCCACTGCTTGGGATCATACTGCAAGGGGAAGCCGCTGCCATCCATGGGGCTGCCAGCTCCACAACAGCCCCTCTCTTCTGTGGGTGTGAGTGGGGGCCACCCAGCTACCCGTGGGCAGCACACAGGCAGTACTCCTGGAGCTCCAATCCCCCTCAGCCCAAATGGTGGTGGGAGCCCCACAAAATGCCCACGGCCATAGGTCAGTGATGCAGAAAGGAGCTGTCTTCCAAGCCACCTCCCTGCTGTGGGCAGTGGTGCCTACAGCACTCCCTTGGCTCTGTGCAAAGTGCAGCAGACGGTGGTTATCTGATCTAGCCTCACTGACCTTGCACCCAGGCAGATATGGAGCAGCCACATGGCCAGGGCACTGGAAAAGAGGCTTAAAATCTGCTCCCAACTGTTTCCCAGAGGGTGTTTACTTCCTCCCAGCTGACAGGCACGACTGACTGTACAAACACTCCTTGTCCCTTTGAGGATAAAGTCAAACAAGCAAACCTTCAGCAGCAGTTTGAGTTTGTGTGACTTTGCTCTCAGACACATTGAGAATGATTATATGGCAGGTAACTGCCTCTTAGCTGGGAGATGGTAACAAAGAGTTGGGAGTTCAAAGACTAGCTGGAGTCACCTATTCAGTTATGATAAAACCAGGGTACACATGATAACAGGCTGTGAACCAGGATTGCCATTAGACTTAACAACAGATGGGTAACTGTTCCCAAATGCCTTCAATACTGAATAGTGCACCTCAGTGATTTTAGCTCCTTGCAAAGTAACTGTGCTTGGGCTCTTCCATGCAGGGAGCCTCAGGTATGGATTCAGACAGAAGAGTGGCAAAACAGGGACCTCCCTGAGCAGTGTCTCTACACAGCAGCAGCATCACCCACCTGGTACCCGGCCCCAGTGGCAGGTCACCTGCCTGCATGAATGCTGAGCCCTGGCTGGAGAATCACCCAGAAAGGAGGGGTGGGCTAGCCATAAAAAAGGGGATCACAAAACCTCACAGAGGGAAAGAAACAGAAGACAGAAAGAAAGACAAGAGAGATGTGGAAGAGAAAGTTGTCCAGAAAAAGAAATAAGGGTTCTTGTCGGAGGGTGGACGTCTCTCTCCTGCCAGCCCATTCCCCTTGGGAGATGGGAGTGCTGCAGGGTGGAGTGGTGTGACTCAGAGCGCTGCATACTCCCCCTGAGCTCCAACCAAAGGAAGGGCTGTGCTGCTCCGTGATGGACGACTGTACCGTGTGAGGCGTTGGCACCTGGGTGAGACATAAAGCCAAGGCCCTGTTTACTGTGTCTACTCATCAAAGCTTTTATCATTTTTTACTTCAGAAGCGCAGGATATGACACCTAGTTTCCTGCCCAGATTTTAACCGGGTCATTAATTTATTTTTCCCCTTAAGTGTGACCAGTGTTTTGCACTGTGATGGCATTCAGTGCTACTGTGTGCCCTAAAATGCTACACTGATGTCCTCCCTGACACAAGTCATGGTTGAAGAAAACAATTTTAGCAAAACCAACCGTTTTACAATAGCATTTTGGTTGCAAATGCTTATCTACACTTATAGATCTACCACCTATGTCTCAGCCCCAGTTCTGCAGCAAGACTTCCTGTAATTGCCCCGGTAAAGCTTCTCTACACATAAATCAAATCAATAGAAGCTTTTATTGATGTGAAATACAACAGAAAGCATTTCCCAGGCTATATGTCCTACTCAAATGGATTTTTCTTTCAAATTTCCAGCATGATTCAGTTTTCATGTATGTTACTCTGCTGCAAAAATTGTTGTCATGCAAGACCAAACTGTATTATGCTTTCAAAACTGTCACCATGTTGAAAGGAATATGGAATACCAACATCAGGAATAATTAGCTGCAAATAATTCTCCTTTGTGGGAGGAGTTAGGTTTTGGCCACCAGGACCTACAGAGCAATCATCCATATCTTTGTGACAAAATGCAGGACAGCTCATGTATGTATCTGGGGGAGTTTGAACAACCTGTTCCACTTTATAGCAGCTGTTAGTGTCTGGTGTTCCTAGACAAATACTTGTTATTCCATATTTATTAACCAACAATTTATATGCCAGATCTTGAGCTGGTGTACGTCTGGACTGTGTTGTTGAGGTTGTTCCCTTGTATTACACAAGCTGCTGCCCAGCATTAACACACTGCACATTTCCTAACACATCCATATTTAAAAAGAAAGTATTTTAGACAGAAAAAAACACTTGTTAATGTTTTGTTTGGAAAGCAGACCACTGTCTTCTTTTGGCATGAGTGCATGAGAGGGGCAGGGACTGAGGGCAGATAGTGACCTAGAGGAAATACGGTGTTTTATTATCTTGCAACTACACATAACCAATCCAAGGATTTTAGACTTTAAAATTGAAAAGTACTTCTTAACACTGACAAAAGCACCAGGTGTTACCTGACAAAAAGGGATTGCTTCAGAGCTGCAGAAGCAAGACACATCACACGCCCTTCGGTTTCCTCCTTCGCAATTAACCATTTCTTGTAGAGCACTGAGGTTGACAAATTAACAAAATACCTAGTTGAAGTAGTTGCTTTTGAACCAGAAGGCCATATTCCTCTGTCTAAGTTCACAGATGGCCATACCACACAGCACTCCCAATACAGGAATGAGCCACACTCACCTTGTATGAATCAGTCATGGGTGACTTTGCTTGTGACTTTAGATAATTTTCACAAACACACCATTAGGACCTGTGAGGCCAATTATTGGTACCCTTTAGCTGAGTACAGATTGCAGAGCAGGACTTGATGGGCCTGATCGACCAGTTTCTGTGCTGATGAAAAGCCGCCGACACTGCTGGTTGTGCACAGAGACAAATGGAGGGTCTGATAGGGGGCTCTGATTTGAGTCAGAAAGGCATTCTATGGGAATCCTAAGCAACAAGCAAGGGTTGACTGTGCTCCAAGCAAAAGAAAAGGAAGAAAAATTAGTGCAGCTGTAACTGTTTTGTTTTTTAAATGTATGTAATTAAATGCAAATTTAGTGATTTTTTTTTCCCCCCAGAGTACTCAGCTTTTGAATAAATCACAGTGCTCCCTCCCTTCACAGTGCTGTCAGACAACTTGTCACAGACCATACTGGTGGGCTGGGTCCAATTCCAACCCCTGTACATGCTACTTTACCTGACATTTTCGGGTGCCCTCTTAGCTCAGACAGGTTGCTGTATTCCAGGCAACCAGGAATCACAGAATTTCTAGGCTTTGCACCAGGCCAGTGATTTGTTAGTGTTTCAGCCATGCCAGTGTGTGCTGAAACGTTCTGTGCCTTCTTTGAAAGAAACCTCATCATAAATTCAGTCAGTCTAAAAAATTAACCATGGCATAATGATTTATAATCAGCTACAAAGTCCCTTTGGTTACAAACCAAACACTGAGCTGCTTTGCCGGAGAATGTAAGTGGTATGAGCAAACACAGTCACCTCCACAACTCCTGTTCCCACTTGCTCTCCAGCTTTGGCAAGGGCAGGGATACAAATTCCTTCAGGTTCCCATGTTCTGGGTGATAACAGCACTAATGACGGCAGTGTTGACAAGGCAGGGCCATTTATCAGTCTCTTGCCTGACCTCATCCAGAGCTCAGCTAGAGATGACGCACTGTGTGTCACCGGGCACTGTCGTCTGCCCTCAGGGGCTGCCAGCTCTGGGAGCTCTGCAGACCCTTCGATACCTCCAGAGAGGCAGAGCTCTTTCCATTTGCCAGACCCATCAGTCTGAGTTGAATGTAGGTCACCTGAGCATGCATAGTGCTAAAAAAGCCAAAGCCTCCAGCATCGGTGCAGCCCTCTTCAATCCCACCTGGTCTTTGCATTCCTAGGGCAGAATGTCAACCCTCCTTAGGTAGCTGCAAGAAACTAAGTTCTGCTGCACTGCTGCTACTGCTGCTTACATGGCCTTACCTCTTGCAGCAAAAAAGAGGACACAGAAAATGTGGCCCTCAGGGATGTGTGTAGTACAAATTAAATTAAAAGATAAACTGCAGATGGAGCTACTAGTACTATCAAGGTGTGTGGCGTTACCTGATTCTTCTCATCATGAAACCCTGGTTTTCAGCTGTTTATAATTTTCTAAGACTCTGGAGAGGGCAGGAGGAAGTTTTCCATGCTTAGTGTCTCCGTATGGGTGAGTCTTTTATTTAATTATTTTATAGAGTTTCAGAAAAAAGGTTTAACCATTTCCAAGAATGAATTGGGGGCAGGGAAAGGAGAGAGAAATGTTGTCAAGGCAACAGTAATCCCATTATTTTCTAACTTCTGAGTGTCTGACTAGGCAATCTTTATCTTCCTTTCATGCCATTTTTGTACATAATAATAATGTTTGAGACAATTATTCTCATCAGTTTTAAGAAAAGAGCATGCTGGGGTTGTGAAGGACAGTAAGACATGCTTTTGCAAACAAAACAAACTGGCATCTTCATATTGTTGGCTGCTGGATCTCCCACTGCTGTTTTGAAAACAGGCTTTCAGGGCCTAACTACTCTGTTAGCAACATCTCTTTAAATTGCCCTCTATTGGACAAGATCAAGAAAGTCATTTCCTCGGCTTGAAGAGCAATTGACAGAATCCACGGGTTCTGGTATTGAGATTGTTGAGCATATGTTAGTGTTCAGTATTCATTTCCCTA